>NW_027591569.1:27500-83470 GCF_964213995.1 Mustelus asterias | reverse complement strand
CCCCCCAGCCTCGCTACTGCTTCCCTGGGGAACGGAGGGGTCAGCGTGGAGGGGTCAGCGCGGAGGGACCAGCGCGGAGGGGTCAGCGCGGAGGGACCAGCACGGAGGGGCCAGCACGGAGGGGCCAGCGCGGAGGGGTCAGCGCGGAGGGGCCAGCACGGAGGGGCCAGCGCGGAGGGGCCAGCGCGGAGGGGTCAGCGCGGAGGGGCCAGCACGGAGGGGCCAGCGCGGAGGGGTCAGCGCGGAGGGGCCAGCACGGAGGGACCAGCGCGGAGGGACCAGCGCGGAGGGGTCAGCGCGGAGGGGCCAGCGCGGAGGGGTCAGCGCGGAGGGACCAGCACGGAGGGGCCAGCACGGAGGGGCCAGCGCGGAGGGGTCAGCGCGGAGGGGCCAGCGCGGAGGGGTCAGCGCGGAGGGGTCAGTGCGGAGGGGTCAGCGCGGAGGGGCCAGCGCGGAGGGGCCAGCGCGGAGGGGTCAGAGCGGAGGGGTCAGAGCGGAGGGGTCAGAGCGGAGGGGTCAGAGCGGAGGGGTCAGCGCGGAGGGGCCAGCGCGGAGGGGCCAGCGCGGAGGGGTCAGCGCGGAGGGACCAGCGTGGAGGGGTCAGCGCGGAGGGGTCAGCGCGGAGGGGTCAGCGCGGAGGGGCCAGCGCGGAGGGGTCAGCGCGGAGGGGCCAGCGCGGAGGGGTCAGTGCGGAGGGGTCAGCGCGGAGGGGCCAGCGCGGAGGGGCCAGCGCGGAGGGGTCAGAGCGGAGGGGCCAGCGCGGAGGGGCCAGCGCGGAGGGGTCAGCGCGGAGGGGCCAGCGCGGAGGGGTCAGCGCGGAGGGGTCAGCGCGGAGGGGCCAGCGCGGAGGGACCAGCGCGGAGGGACCAGCGCGGAGGGACCAGCGCGGAGGGGCCAGCGCGGAGGGGCCAGCGCGGAGGGGTCAGCGCGGAGGGGCCAGCGCGGAGGGACCAGCGCGGAGGGACCAGCGCGGAGGGACCAGCGCGGAGGGGCCAGCGCGGAGGGACCAGCGCGGAGGGACCAGCGCGGAGGGACCAGCGCGGAGGGGCCAGCGCGGAGGGACCAGCGCGGAGGGGCCAGCGCGGAGGGGCCAGCGCGGAGGGGTCAGCGCGGAAGGGTCAGCGCGGAGGGACCAGCGCGGAGGGGCCAGCGCGGAGGGGCCAGCGCGGAGGGGCCAGCGCGGAGGGGTCAGCGCGGAGGGGTCAGCGCGGAGGGGCCAGCGCGGAGGGGTCAGCGCGGAGGGGTCAGCGCGGAGGGGTCAGCGCGGAGGGGTCAGCGCGGAGGGGTCAGAGCGGAGGGGTCAGAGCGGAGGGGTCAGAGCGGAGGGGTCAGAGCGGAGGGGTCAGCGCGGAGGGGTCAGCGCGGAGGGGTCAGCGCGGGGGGGTCAGAGCGGAGGGGTCAGAGCGGAGGGGTCAGAGCGGAGGGGTCAGTGCGGAGGGGTCAGTGCGGAGGGGTCAGCGCGGAGGGGTCAGCGCGGAGGGGTCAGAGCGGAGGGGTCAGAGCGGAGGGGTCAGAGCGGAGGGGTCAGAGCGGAGGGGTCAGCGCGGAGGGGTCAGCGCGGAGGGGTCAGAGCGGAGGGGTCAGAGCGGAGGGGTCAGAGCGGAGGGGTCAGTGCGGAGGGGTCAGTGCGGAGGGGTCAGCGCGGAGGGGTCAGCGCGGAGGGGTCAGCGCGGAGGGCTCAGAGCGGCAGGGTCAGCGCGGAGGGGTCAGCGCGGAGGGGTCAGCGCGGAGGGGCCAGCGCGGAGGGGCAGTGGGGCAGAGAATTAAATATGAACCTGGGGGAAGAATGGTAGGAACAGGAGGAGGCCATTCAGCCCCTCTCTCTCCAGCCTGTTACACAGGAACAGGAGGAGGCCATTCAGCCCCTCCCTCTCGAGCCTGTTACACAGGAACAGGAGGAGGCCATTCAGCCCCTCTCTCTCCAGCCTGTTACACAGGAACAGGAGGAGGCCATTCAGCCCCTCTCTCTCCAGCCTGTTACACAGGAACAGGAGGAGGCCATTCAGCCCCTCTCTCTTGAGGCCAGTTACACAGGAACAGGAGGAGGCCATTCAGCCCCTCTCTCTCCAGCCTGTTACACAGGAACAGGAGGAGGCCATTCAGCCCCTCTCTCTCCAGCCTGTTACACAGGAACAGGAGGAGGCCATTCAGCCCCTCCCTCTCGAGCCTGTTACACAGGAACAGGAGGAGGCCATTCAGCCCCTCTCTCTCCAGCCTGTTACACAGGAACAGGAGGAGGCCATTCAGCCCCTCTCTCTCCGGCCTGTTACACAGGAACAGGAGGAGGCCATTCAGCCCCTCTCTCTTGAGGCCGGTTACACAGGAACAGGAGGAGGCCATTCAGCCCCTCTCTCTCCAGCCTGTTACACAGAAACAGTAGGAGGCCATTCAGCCCCTCCCTCTCCAGCCTGTTACACAGGAACAGGAGGAGGCCATTCAGCCCCTCTCTCTCCAGCCTGTTACCCAATCCACCATTCAACTCATGAATTCACCTTTGTCCCATGTATTTGGTCCCCCTGAGGAGAATCTTATTGTCTCAGCCCTGACCCGATGTTCTGGGTGTGTGGTGGGGTGATGTCAGAATTCCACTAACCCCCCCAGCAATGAAACGGATGCGCAGTGAAACGCCTGACCAGCACCGTATCCCCGGCAGCGGTCACTGACTCTGGGTACTTTCCCTTCCGAGTGGGGAGGATGTTTCTCTCTCTGTGGCCGCAGTGTTGACTGGGAGGGAGTCTGTTCCACTTGGAAGCTCTCCGAGCCGTGGTTTATGTCATAGGGAAGTGGAAATCTGGTTCGGTACAAACTCGGGTGTGGCGGGTGTTGTGGCTTCGGTTACAAGACCAGCGAGAGGCAGAGAGAGCTGATATAAAACTCCAGCAAGCGCAAGCTTAACGCAAACCCCAGGGAAGGAAAATGTCCGTCTTTGTCCATTCCTGGCCCCCCAGTTCCTAGCCTGATATATCAGAGAACCCCGACAGTGCAGAAGGAGGCCATTCAGCCCATCGAGTCTGCACGACCACAATCCCACCCGATCCCCATAACCCCAAGCATTTACCCTAGTTAGTCCCCCTCACACTAAGGGGCAATTTAGCATGGCCAATCCACCTAACCTGCACACCCCTCAGCACCGACCCTCCCACAGTACGGCGCTCCCTCAGCACCGACCCTCCCACTGTGCAGCACTCCCTCAGCACCGACCCTCCCACAGTGCGGCGCTCCCTCAGCACTGACCCTCCCACAGTGCGGCGCTCCCTCAGCACTGACCCTCCCACAGTGCAGCACTCCCTCAGCACCGACCCTCCCACAGTGCGGCGCTCCCTCAGCACTGATCCTCCCACAGTGCAGCACTCCCTCAGCACCGACCCTCCCACAGTGCGGCGCTCCCTCAGCACTGACCCTCCCACAGTGCGGCGCTCCCTCAGCACTGACCCTCCCACAGTGCGGCGCTCCCTCAGCACTGACCCTCCCACAGTGCGGCGCTCCCTCAGCACTGATCCTCCCACAGGTGCAGCACTCCCTCAGCACTGATCCTCCCACAGTGCAGCACTCCCTCAGCACTGATCCTCCCACAGTGCGGCGCTCCCTCAGCACTGATCCTCCCACAGTGCAGCACTCCCTCAGCACCGACCCTCCCACAGTGCGGTGCTCCCTCAGCACTGACCCTTCCACAGTGCAGCACTCCCTCAGCACCGACCCTCCCACAGTGCGGCGCTCCCTCAGCACTGACCCTCCCACAGTGCGGCGCTCCCTCAGCACTGATCCTCCCACAGTGCGGCGCTCCCTCAGCTCTGACCCTCCCACAGTGCGGCGCTGCCTCAGCACTGACCCTCCCACAGTGCGGCGCTGCCTCAGCACTGACCCTCCCACAGTGCGACGCTCCCTCAGCACTGACCCTCCCACAGTGCGGCGCTCCCTCAGCACTGACCCTCCCACAGTCTGGCGCTCCCTCAGCACCGACCCTCCCACAGTGCGGCGCTCCCTCAGCACCGACCCTCCCACAGTGCGGCGCTCCCTCAGCACTGACCCTCCCACAGTGCGGCGCTCCCTCAGCACCGACCCTCCCTCAGCACCGACCCTCCCACAGTGCGGCGCTCCCTCAGCACTGACCCTCCCACAGTGCGGCGCTCCCTCAGCACTGACCCTCCCGCAGTGCGGTTTTGTGAGGGCTGACCGGGCAGGAATGGGTGGGGTCAGTGCGTCCTGTCCCGCTGGTCTCACTTCCCCTTCTCTGAGTCAGACCGAAACACCAGTGGTTACAGAGTCAGCGGCTGGGCCGTGGGGCGTCCTGCAACCCCCCCCCTCCTCCCCCCCCCGGCCCCCAGCGCTTTCGGTATGCCAGCGGTGAGCTTTCGGCAAGAGGCCAGACCAATTCCTGTCCCGGAATATCCCGTCCCTGTCGCCACTTCCCGCACCATCTGCCGGCACCCTCCGTACATCCGGTTAGAGGGTTCGAAACCACGACAGGCTATTAAATTAACCCCTAGACTGCTGTACCCGGGATTATTCCAATAAATTCCCCCCCGCACTGCTGTACCCGGGATTATTACAGTAAATTAACCCCCGCACTGCTGTACCCGGAATTATTACAGTAAATTAACCCCCGCACTGCTGTACCCGGGATTATTACAGTAAATTAACCCCCGCACTGCTGTACCCAGAATTATTCCAATAAATTCACCCCCGCACTGCTGTACCTGGGATTATTACAGTAAATTAACTCCCGCACTGCTGTACCCGGGATTATTACAGTAAATTAACTCACGCACTGCTGTACCCGGGATTATTCCAATAAATTCACCCCCGCACTGCTGTACCCGGGATTATTACAGTAAATTAACCCCCGCACTGCTGTACCCGGGATTATTACAGTAAATTTAACCCCCGCACTGCTGTACCCGGGATTATTACAGTAAATTAACCCCCGCACTGCTGTACCTGGGATTATTACAGTAAATTAACCCCCGCACTGCTGTACCCAGGATTATTACAGTAAATTAACCCCCGCACTGCTGTACCCAGGATTATTACAGTACATTAACCCCCGCACTGCTGTACCCGGGATTATTACAGTAAGTTAACTCACGCACTGCTGTACCCGGGATTATTACAGTAAATTAACTCACGCACTGCTGTACCCGGGATTATTCCAATAAATTCACCCCCGCACTGCTGTACCCGGGATTATTACAGTAAATTAACCCCCGCACTGCTGTACCCGGGATTATTACAGTAAATTTAACCCCCGCACTGCTGTACCCGGGATTATTACAGTAAATTAACCCCCGCACTGCTGTACCTGGGATTATTACAGTAAATTAACCCCCGCACTGCTGTACCCGGGATTATTACAGTAAATTAACCCCCGCACTGCTGTACCCAGGATTATTACAGTACATTAACCCCCGCACTGCTGTACCCGGGATTATTACAGTAAATTAACCCCCGCACTGCTGTACCCTGGATTATTATGGTACATTAACCCCCGCACTGCTGTACCCGGGATTATTACAGTAAATTAACCCCGCACTGCTGTACCCGGGATTGTTACAGTAAATTAACCCCCCGCACTGCTGTATCCGAGATTATTACAGTACATTAACTCCTGCACTGCTGTATGAGGGATTATTACAGTACATTAACCCCCGCACTGCTGTACCCGGGATTATTACAGTACATTAACCCCCGCACTGCTGTACGAGGGATTATTACAGTACATTAACTCCCGCACTGCTGTACGAGGGATTATTACAGTACATTAACCCCCGCACTGCTGTACCCGGGATTATTACAGTACATTTACCCCCGCACTGCTGTACCCGGGATTGTTACAGTAAATTAACCCCCGCACTGCTGTATCCGAGATTATTACAGTACATTAACTCCTGCACTGCTGTACGAGGGATTATTACAGTACATTAACTCCCGCACTGCTGTACGAGGGATTATTACAGTACATTACCCCCACACTGCTGTACCCGGGATTATTACAGTACATTAACCCCCGCACTGCTGTACGAGGGATTATTACAGTACATTAACCCCCGCATTGCTGTACGAGGGATTATTACAGTACCTTAACCCCCGCACTGCTGTACGAGGGATTATTAGAGTACATTAACCCCCGCACTGCTGTACGAGGGATTATTCGAGTACATTAACCCCCGCACTGCTGTACCTGGGATTATTAGTCCAGGAAAATATGCAAACACTTAACGTTTATTTATTAGTGTCACAAGTCGGCTGACATTAACACTGCAATGAAGTTACTGTGAAAATCCCATAGTAGCCACACCCCGGTGCCTGTTCGGGTAACACTAAGGGAGAATTTAGCACGTGGGATGCACCCTAACCAGCACATCTCTCGGACTGTGGGAGGAAACCGGAGCACCCGGAGGAAACCCACGCAGACACGGGGAGAATGTGCAGACTCCACACAGACAGTGACCCAAGCTGGGAATCGAACCCGGGTCCCTGGCGCTGTGAGGCAGCAGTGCTAACCCGCTGTGCCACCGTGCTGCCCACACTTTTGTTTGATGAGTGGTAGCACTTACAATGTGGAGGACCAGGCAGTCATTTGACGCACAGCAGGATCCCACTGCCAATCGATAATGACCAGGCAATATGTTTGTGAATGAAGGATAAATATTTGACAGGAGACCAGTGGAAAAACATCCACACGCCAACCATTGGCTGGATTCAAAGCACTGCAATTCCCCCTTAAACCTCATCACCTCCTCCCCATCTCCCTCTGACACCCTCACTACCTTATCCGCACTGTGGGGGGTCAGTGCTGAGGGAACGCCGCACTGTGGGAGGGTCAGTGCTGAGTGAGCACTGCACTGTGGGAGGGTCAGTGCTGAGGGAGCGCCGCACTGTGGGAGGGTCTGTGCTGAGGGAGCGCCGCACTGTGGGAGGGTCAGTGCTGAGGGAGCGCCGCACTGTGGGAGGGTCAGTGCTGAGGGAGCGCCGCACTGTGGGAGGGTCAGTGCTGAGGGAGCGCCGCACTGTGGGAGGGTCAGTGCCGAGGGAGCGCCGCACTCTGGGAGGGTCAGTGCCGAGGGAGCGCCGCACTCTGGGAGGGTCAGTGCCGAGGGAGCGCCGCACTGTGGGAGGGTCAGTGCCGAGGGAGCGCCGCACTGTGGGAGGGTCAGTGCTGAGGGAGCGCCGCACTGTGGGAGGGTCAGTGCCGAGGGAGCGCCGCACTGTGGGAGGGTCAGTGCCGAGGGAGCGCCGCACTCTGGGAGGGTCAGTGCCGAGGGAGCGCCGCACTGCGGGAGGGGGTTGTATTGAATGGTCTGAGGTTGGAGGGGGAAATGGGGGGGATGGTGTGTGCTGAAGGAGATTGAATTAAGCAGTGGGCCAGGGGCTTTAGGACCTGTTGATTCTGTAGGCCAGCGGGGGGGGGGGGGGGGGGGGGGGGGGGCGTCTGGGCGAGCGTCCACATGGGGGAGGGGGCTGGGCTCTCGGGATCGGAGCCGTGGGAGGCCCTCGGTTCAGATGGCAACCTTTCCGGGAGGGAATCGGGAGACGTGGGGCAGACCAGCTGTCGGGCTGGTAGGTGACTGCTGGCTTCCTGTACACCCAGCTGTGGCCTGGAGCAGAGGGTCTCGCTGGGGGAGGGGGGGGAGGGGGAGGACGGAGGAGGAGGGGGAGGAGGGGAGGACGGAGGAGGAGGAGGGGGGGGAGGGTCTGGCAGGCTTACATCAAACTGGTCAGAGGACCCACCTCGTCATCTGTTGTCACGGATCACACACAGTTGTCGGGACGGCGAGTGAGAGGCAGCTCGCCACAGCCTGTCTTTGTCCTTCACACCGAGCTGTCAGTGTGGACTTGCAGCCTGGCCGCCCGCCCTCCTGCTCTCCTGCCTCGTACCCGGCCTGCCGCCTGCCTGCCCGGCCGGCTGGTGAGTGTACCGCCCTGCCGCCTGAAGCTTCTATCCAGCCTGCGTCGGAGCGAGGTCTGTGTGTGTCTCTCTCTCTGTCTCCCTCTGTGTCTCTCTCTGTCTGTGTCTCTGTCTCTCTCTCTGTGTGAGTGTCTCTGTGTGTCTCTGTCTCTCCCTCTCTCCCTCTCTCTCTCTGTGTGTGTGAGTGTCTCTCTCTCTCTATGTCTGTGTCTCTCTCTCTCTCTCTCTGTGTGTCTGTGCCTCTGTCTCTCTCTGTCTCTCCCTCTCTGTGTCTGTGTCTGTGTGTGTGTGTCTCTTTCTCTCTCTGTGTCTCTCTGTGTATGTCTCTGTGTGTGTGTCACTCGCTCTGCGCCTGTGTGTGTGTCTGTGTGTCTCTCTCTCTATGTCTGTGTGTGTCTGTGTCTCTCTCTGTCTCTCTCTCTCTCTCCCTCTGTGTCTGTGTCTCTGTCTCTCTCTGTGTCTCTGTCTCTCTCTCTCTGTGTCTCTCTCTCTCTCTGTGTCTCTGTATGTGACACTCTCTCTGTATGTGTCTGTGTGTGTCTCTGTGTGTGTGTGTCTCTGTGTGTGTGTGTCTCTGTGTGTGTGTGTCTGTGTGTCTCTCTGTGTGTGTGTCTCTCTCTCTCTCTATGTTTCTGTGTGTCTCTCTCTCTGTGTCTGTGTGTGTGTGTGTCTCTGTCTCTCTCTCTCTGTATCTCTCTCGGTCTCTGTGTCTCTCTCTCTCTGTCTCTGTGTATGTCTCTCTCTGTCTGTGTGTGTCTCTCTGTATCTGTGTGTGTCTCTCTCCGTGTGTCTCTCTCTCTCTGTGTTTCTGTGTGTCTCTCTCTCTGTGTCTGTGCGTGTGTGTGTCTCTGTCTCTGTCTCTCTCTCTCTCTGTCTCTCTCGGTCTCTGTGTCTCTCTCTCTGTGTCTCTCTCTGTCTCTGTCTGTGTGTGTCTCTCTGTATCTGTGTGTCTCTCTCTCTCCCTGTGTCTCTGTGTGTGTGTGTGTGTCTCTCTCTCTGTCCCTGTCCCTCTCTCTCTCTCCCCCATCCCCTCGCCTCAGAATGAGAAGGTACGGCCTTGCAGACCCCACACCAGAGACTCGATCTCAAACCCAAGCGAGTCTTCTCGGTGCCAATACTGAGGGAGCGCCGCACTGTGGGAGGGTCAGTGAGGGAGTGCTGTACTGTGGGAGAGTCAGTGCCGGGGGAGCGCCGCACTGTGGGAGGGTCAGTGAGGGAGTGCTGTACTGTGGGAGAGTCAGTGCCGGGGGAGTGCCGCACTGTGGGAGGGTCAGAGAGGGAGTGCTGTACTGTGGGAGAGTCAGTGCCGGGGGAGCGCCGCACTGTGGGAGGGTCAGTGCTGAGGGAGCGCTGCACTGTGGGAGGGTCAGTGCTGAGGGAGCACTGCACTGTGGGAGGGTCAGTGCTGAGGGAGCACTGCACTGTGGGAGGGTCAGTGCTGAGGGAGCGCCGCACTGTGGGAGGGTCAGTGCTGAGGGAGCACTGCACTGTGGGAGGGTCAGTGCTGAGGGAGTGCCGCACTGTGGGAGGGTCAGTGCTGAGGGAGCACTGCACTGTGGGAGGGTCAGTGCTGAGGGAGCGCCGCACTGTGGGAGAGTCAGTGCTGAGGGAGCGCCGCACTGTGGGAGGGTCAGTGCTGAGGGAGCAGCGCACTGTGGGAGGGTCAGTGCTGAGGGAGCACCACACTGTGGGAAGGTCGGTGCTGAGGGAGCGCCGCACTGTGGGAGGGTCGGTGCTGAGGGAGCGCCGCACTGTGGGAGGGTCAGTGCTGAGGGAGCGCCGCACTGTGGGAGGGTGAGTGAGGGAGCGCCGCACTGCGGGAGGGTCAGTGCTGAGGCAGTGCCGCACTGTGGGAGGGTCGGGGCTGAGGGAGCGCCGCACTGTGGGAGGGTCGGTGAGGGAGTGCCGCACTGTGGGAGGGTCAGTGCTGAGGCAGTGCCGCACTGTGGGAGTGTCAGTGAGGGAGCGCCGCACTGTGGGAGGGTCAGTGAGGGAGTGCCGCACTGTGGGAGGGTCAGTGAGGGAGTGCTGTACTGTGGGAGGGTCAGTGAGGGAGTGCTGTACTGTGGGAGGGTCAGTGAGGGAGCGCTGTACTGTGGGAAGGTCAGTGAGGGAGCGCTGTACTGTGGGAGGGTCAGTGAGGGAGTGCTGTACTGTGGGAGGGTCAGTGAGGGAGCGCTGTACTGTGGGAGGGTCAGTGAGGGAGCGCTGTACTGTGGGAGGGTCAGTGAGGGAGTGCTGTACTGTGGGAGGGTCAGTGAGGGAGTGCTGTCGTTTGTGAGGGTCAGTGAGGGAGTGCTGTACTGTGGGAGGGTCAGTGAGGGAGTGCCGCACTGTGGGAGGGTCAGTGAGGGAGTGCTGCACTGTGGGAGGGTCAGTGAGGGAGTGCTGTACTGTGGGAGGGTCAGTGAGGGAGTGCTGTACTGTGGGAGGGTCAGTGAGGGAGTGCCGCACTGTGGGAGGGTCAGTGAGGGAGTGCTGTACTGTGGGAGGGTCAGTGAGGGAGCACTGTACTGTGGGAGGGTCAGTGAGGGAGTGCTGTCGTTTGTGAGGGTCAGTGAGGGAGTGCTGTACTGTGGGAGGGTCAGTGAGGGAGTGCTGTACTGTGGGAGGGTCAGTGAGGGAGCGCTGCACTGTGGGAGGGTCAGTGAGGGAGCGCTGTACTGTGGGAGGGTCAGTGAGGGAGTGCTGTACTGTGGGAGGGTCAGTGAGGGAGCGCTGTACTGTGGGAGGGTCAGTGAGGGAGCGCTGTACTGTGGGAGGGTCAGTGAGGGAGTGCTGTACTGTGGGAGGGTCAGTGAGGGAGTGCTGTCGTTTGTGAGGGTCAGTGAGGGAGTGCTGTACTGTGGGAGGGTCAGTGAGGGAGTGCTGTACTGTGGGAGGGTCAGTGAGGGAGTGCTGTACTGTGGGAGGGTCAGTGAGGGAGTGCTGTACTGTGGGAGGGTCAGTGAGGGAGTGCTGTACTGTGGGAGGGTCAGTGAGGGAGCGCTGTACTGTGGGAGGGTCAGTGAGGGAGTGCTGTCGTTTGTGAGGGTCAGTGAGGGAGTGCTGTACTGTGGGAGGGTCAGTGAGGGAGTGCTGTACTCTGGGAGGGTCAGTGAGGGAGCGCCGCACTGTGGGAGGGTCAGTGAGGGAGCGCCGCACTGTGGGAGGGTCAGTGAGGGAGTGCTGTACTGTGGGAGGGTCAGTGAGGGAGTGCTGTACTGTGGGAGGGTCAGTGAGGGAGTGCTGTACTGTGGGAGGGTCAGTGAGGGAGTGCTGTACTGTGGGAGGGTCAGTGAGGGAGTGCTGTACTGTGGGAGGGTCAGTGAGTGAGCGCCGCACTGTGGGAGGGTCAGTGAGGGAGTGCTGTACTGTGGGAGGGTCAGTGAGGGAGTGCTGCACTGTGGCAGGGTCAATGAGGGTGTGCTGTACTGTGGGAGGGTCAGTGAGGGAGTGCTGTACTGTGGGAGGGTCAGTGAGGGTGTGCTGTACTGTGGGAGGGTCAGTGAGGGAGCGCCGCACTGTGGGAGGGTCAGTGAGGGAGTGCTGTACTGTGGGAGGGTCAGTGAGGGTGTGCTGTACTGTGGGAGGGTCAGTGAGGGAGCGCCGCACTGTGGGAGGGTCAGTGAGTGAGCGCCGCACTGTGGGAGGGTCAGTGAGGGAGCGCCGCACTGTGGGAGGGTCAGTGAGGGAGCGCCGCACTGTGGGAGGGTCAGTGAGGGAGCGCCGCACTGTGGGAGGGTCAGTGAGGGAGCGCCGCACTGTGGGAGGGTCAGTGGGGGAGTGCCGCACTGTGGGAGGGTCAGTGAGGGAGCGCCGCACTGTGGGAGGGTCAGTGAGGGAGCGCCGCACTGTGGGAGGGTCAGTGAGGGAGTGCCGCACTGTGGGAGGGTCAGTGAGGGAGCGCCGCACTGTGGGAGGGTCAGTGAGTGAGCGCCGCACTGTGGGAGGGTCAGTGAGGGTGTGCTGTACTGTGGGAGGGTCAGTGAGGGAGTGCTGTACTGTGGGAGGGTCAGTGAGGGAGTGCTGTACTGTGGGAGGGTCAGTGAGGGAGTGCTGTACTGTGGGAGGGTCAGTGAGGGTGTGCTGTACTGTGGGAGGGTCAGTGAGGGTGTGCTGTACTGTGGGAGGGTCAGTGAGGGAGCGCCGCACTGTGGGAGGGTTAGTGAGGGTGTGCTGTACTGTGGGAGGGTCAGTGAGGGTGTGCTGTACTGTGGGAGGGTCAGTGAGGGAGTGCTGCACTGTGGGAGGGTCAGTGAGGGAGCGCCGCACTGTGGGAGGGTCAGTGAGTGAGCGCCGCACTGTGGGAGGGTCAGTGAGGGAGCGCCGCACTGTGGGAGGGTCAGTGAGTGAGCGCCGCACTGTGGGAGGGTCAGTGAGGGAGCGCCGCACTGTGGGAGGGTCAGTGAGGGAGCGCCGCACTGTGGGAGGGTCAGTGAGGGTGTGGTGTACTGTGGGAGGGTCAGTGAGGGTGTGCTGTACTGTATTATGTAGTGACAGTCCTGTCCCCAGCAAAGAAACATAGAAACTGGAAGCAGGAGGAGGCCATTCGGCCCTTCCTGCCTGCTCCGCCATTCATTCTGATCCTGGCTGATCGTCGAATTCAATATCCTGATCCCCCCCCCTTCCCCCCCATCCCTCGATCCCTTTAGCCCCAAGAGTGATATCTAATTCCTTCTCCAAATCACACAACGTTTTGGCTTCAACTACTTTCTGTGGGAGTGAATTCCACACATTCACCACCCTCTGGGTGAAGAAATTTCCCCTCACCTCAGTCCTAAAAGGTTTACCCCTTATCCTCAAACTGTGACCCCCTAGTTCTGGACTCCCCCCACCATTGGGAACATTCTTTCTGAATCCACCCTGTTAGAATTTTATAAGTTTCTATGAGATCCCCTCTCGCTCTTCTAAACTCCAGTGAATATAATCCTCACCGACTTAGTCTCTCCTCATATGACAGACCTGCCATCCCAGGAATCAGCCTGGTAAACCTTTGCTGCGCTCCCTCTATAGCAAGGACATCCTTCCTCAGATAAGGAGACCAAAACTGCACACAATACTCCAGGTGTGGCCTCACCAACGCCCTGGACAATTGCAGCAAAACATCCCTATCCCGATACTCAAATCCTCTCGCTGTGAAGACCAACATACCATCTGCCTTCTTTACTGCCTGCTGTACCTGCACGCTTACTTTCAGCGACTGATGCTCGAGGACTCCAAGGTCTCACTGAGTCTCTCAATTTACACCCATTCAAATAATAATCTGTCTTCCTATTATTGCTACCAAAGTGGATAACCTCACATTTACCCACATTATGCTGCATCTGCCATGGACATGCCCACACACTCGGCCTGTCCAAATCACGCTGAAGCATCTCTGCATCCTCCTCACAGCTCACCCTCCCACCCAACTTTGTATCATCTGCAAATTTGGAAATAATACATTCACAGTTCCCTCTTCCCAATCATTAATAACATAATGTGAACAGTTGGGGTCCTAGCACAGATTCCTGAGGAACCCCACTAGTCACTGACTGCCAATCAGAAAAAGACCCAACTCTTGGCTTCCTATCTGCTAACCAGCTTTCGATCCATCTCAAGACATTACCTGTAATAGAAACATAGAAAAGCTACAGCACAAAACAGGCCCTTTGGCCCCACAAGTTGTGCCGAACATATCCCTACCTTTTAGGCTTACCGAGAACCCTCCATCCTATTAAGTCCCATGTACTCATCCAGGACTCTCTTAAAAGACCCTATTGAGTTCACCTCCACCACCACTGACGGCAGCCGATTCCACTCACCCACCACCCTCTGTGTGAAAAACTTACCCCTAACATCTCCCCTGTACCTACCCCCCAGCACCTTAAACCTGTGTCCTCTCGTAGCAGACATTTCCACCCTGGGAAAAAGCCTCTGAGAGTCCACCCGATCTATGCCTCTCAACATCTTATACACCTCTATTAGGTCTCCTCTCATCCTTCGTCTCTCCAAGGAGAAAAGACCGAGCTCCCTCAGCCTATCCTCATAAGGCATGCCACTCAATCCAGGCAACATCCTTGTAAATCTCCTCTGCACCCTTTCAATCTTTTCCACATCCTTCCTATAGTGAGGCGACCAGAACTGAGCACAGTACTCCAAGTGGGGTCTGACGAGGGTCTTATATAGCTGCATCATTATCCCCGGACTCCTAAACTCAATCCCTCGATTAATAAAGGCCAGCACACCATACGCCTTCTTAACCACCTCCTCCACCTGCGGGGCCGATTTTAGAGTCCTATGGACCCAGACCCCAAGGTCCTTCTGATCCTCTACAGTACTAAGAGTCATTACCGTTATATTGTACTCCTTCATCCCATTCGACCTGCCAAAATGGACCACGACGCATTTATCTGGGTGCGTTAACTTTGCTTTAACTTTACATGGTAGTCTTGTTATGTGAGACCATAGAACCATAGGAAATTACAGCTCAGAAACAGGACTTTTGGCCCTTCCTGTCTGTGCCAAACCATTTTTTGCCTAGTCCCACTGACCTGCACTTGGACCATATCCCTCCACACCCCTCTCATCCATCAACCCGTCCAAGTTTTTCTTAAATGTTAAAAGTGACCCCGCATTTACCACTTTATCCGGCAGCTCATTCCACACTCCCACCACTCTCTGCGTGAAGAAGCCCCCCCTAATATTCCCTTTAAACTTTTCTCCTTTCACCCTTAACCCATGCCCTCTGGTTTTTTTCTCCCCTAGCCTCAGCGGAAAAAGCCTGCTTGCATTCACTCTATCTATACCCATCAAAATCTTATACACCTCTATCAAATCTCCCCTCAATCTTCTACGCTCCAGGGAATAAAGTCCCAACCTATTCAATCTCTCTCTGTAACTCAGCTTCTCAAGTCCCGGCAACATCCTTGTGAACCTTCTCTGCACTCTTTCAACCTTATTTACATCCTTCCTGTAACTAGGTGACCAAAACTGTACACAATACTCCAAATTCGGCCTCACCAATGCCTTATATAACCTTACCATAACACTCCAACTTTTATACTCGATACTCCGATTTATAAAGGCCAATGTACCAAAGGCACTCTTTACGACCTTATCCACCTGTGACGTCACTTTTAGGGAATTCTGTACCTGTATTCCCAGATCCCTCTGTTCAACTGCACTCTTCAGAGTCCTACCATTTACCCTGTACGTTCTACTTTGGTTTGTCCTTCCAAAGTGCAATATCTCACACTTGTCTGCGTTAAATTCCATTTGCCATTTTTCAGCCCATTTTTCAAGTTGGTCCAAATCCCTCTGCAAGCTTTGAAAACCTTCCTCACTGTCCACTACACCTCCAATCTTTGTATCATCAGTAAACGTGCTGATCCAATTTACCACATTATCATCCAGATCATTGATATAGATGACAAACAACAATGGACCCAACACCGATCCCTGCGGCACACCACTAGTCACAGGCCTCCACTCAGATAAGCAATCCTCCACAACCACTCTCAACAGACCTTGTTGAAAGCCTTCTGAAAGTCTAAATAAACCACATCCACTGGTTCTCCTTGGTCAATCCTCCAGTTACATCCTCAAAGAATTCCAATAGATTCGGAAAGCATGATTTCCCTTTTGTAAATCCATGCTGACTTTCTCTGATTCTACCACCGCCTTCCAAATGCTGAGTCATGAAGTCCTTGATAATGGACACCAGCAACTTCCCCAGTACCAGCGTTTGCCGCACGGGTCTATAGTTCCCTGTTTTCTCCCTCTACCTCCCTTTTAGAACAACAGGCTCACATTAGCTACCCGCCAATCTGTAGGAACCAGTCCAGAGTCCAAAGAATTTTGGAAAATAATCACCAATGGATCTACTATTTCCAGGGCCAGTTCCTTAAGTACTCTGGGATGAAGATTATCAGGACATGGAGATTTATCCACCTTCAAAATCCCATCAATTTCCCCAAATTCATTTCCCTACTCATGCTGATTTCCTTCAGCCCCTCAGTAAAACTTGTTTCTCTCAGCACCTCTGGTACATTATTCATGTCTTCCTTTGTGAAGACTGAAGCAAAGGACAAATTTAATTCCTCAGCCATTTCTTTATTCCCCGTTATGCATTCTCCCCTTTTTGATTGGAAATGGCCTACATTCCCCACCAGTACTGTACCCCCGTGTTACACAGTGACAGACCCGTCCCCACCAGTACTGTACCCCCGTGTTATACAGTGACAGACCCGTCCCCACCAGTACTGTACCCCAGTGTTATACAGTGACAGACCCGTCCCCACCAGTACTGTACCCCAGTGTTATACAGTGACAGACCCATCCCCACCAGTACTATACCCCAGTGTTATACAGTGACAGACCCGTCCCCACCAGTACTGTACCCCAGTGTTATACAGTGACAGACCCGTCCCCACCAATACTGTACCCCAGTGTTATACAGTGACAGACCCGTCCCCACCAGTACTGTACCCCAGTGTTATACAGTGACAGACCCGTCCCCACCAGTACTGTACCCCAGTGTTATACAGCGACAGACCCGTCCCCACCAGTACTGTACCCCAGTGTTATACAGCGACAGACCCGTCCCCACCAGTACTGTACCCCAGTGTTATACAGTGACAGACCCGTCCCCACCAGTACTGTGCCCCAGTGTTATACAGCGACAGACCCGTCCCCACCAGTACTGTACCCCAGTGTTATACAGTGACAGACCCGTCCCCACCAGTACTGTACCCCAGTGTTATACAGTGACAGACCCGTCCCCACCAGTACTGTACCCCAGTGTTATACAGTGACAGACCCGTCCCCACCAGTACTGTACCCCAGTGTTATACAGCGACAGACCCGTCCCCACCAGTACTGTACCCCAGTGTTACACATTGACAGACCCATCCCCACAAGTACTGTACCCCAGTGTTATACAGTGACAGACCCGTCCCCACCACTACTGAACCCCAGTGTTATACAGTGACAGACCCATCCCCACCAGTACTGAACCCCAGTGTTATACAGTGACAGACCCGTCCCCACCAGTACTGTACCCCAGTGTTATACAGTGACAGACCCGTCCCCACCAGTACTGTACCCCAGTGTTACACATTGACAGACCCATCCCCACAAGTACTGTACCCCAGTGTTATACAGTGACAGACCCGTCCCCACCACTACTGAACCCCAGTGTTATACAGTGACAGACCCATCCCCACCAGTACTGAACCCCAGTGTTACACAGTGACAGACCCGTCCCCACCAGTACTGTACCCCAGTGTTATACAGTGACAGACCCGTCCCCACCAGTACTGTACCCCAGTGTTATACAGTGACAGACCCGTCCCCACCAGTACTGTACCCCAGTGTTACACAGTGACAGACCCGTCCCCACCCGTACTATACCCCAGTGTTACACAGTGACAGACCCATCCCCACCAGTACTGTACCCCAGTGTTACACAGTAACAGACCCGTCCCCACCAGTACTATACCCCAGTGTTACACAGTGACAGACCCATCCCCACCAGTACTGTACCCCAGTGTTATACAGTGACAGACCCATCCCCACCAGTACTGTACCCCAGTGTTATACAGTGACAGACCCATCCCCACCAGTACTGTACCCCAGTGTTATACAGTGACAGAACTGTCCCCACCAGTACTATACCCCAGTGTTATGCAGTGACAGACCTGTCCCCACCAGTACTGTACCCCAGTGTTACACAGTGACAGACCCGTCCCCACCAGTACCGTACCCCAGTGTTACAGTGACAGACCCATCCCCACCAGGACTGTACCCCAGTGTTATACAGTGACAGACCCGTCCCCACCAGTACTGTACCCCAGTGTTACACAGTGACAGACCCGTCCCCACCAGTACTGTACCCCAGTGTTATACAGACAGACCCGTCCCCACCAGTACTGTACCCCAGTGTTACACAGTGACAGACCCGTCCCCACCAGTACTGTACCCCAGTGTTATACAGTGACAGACCCGTCCCCACCAGTACTGTACCCCAGTGTTATACAGTGACAGACCCGTCCCCACCAGTACTGTACCCCAGTGTTACACATTGACAGACCCATCCCCACAAGTACTGTACCCCAGTGTTATACAGTGACAGACCCGTCCCCACCACTACTGAACCCCAGTGTTATACAGTGACAGACCCATCCCCACCAGTACTGAACCCCAGTGTTACACAGTGACAGACCCGTCCCCGCAAGTACTGTACCCCAGTGTTATACAGTGACAGACCCGTCCCCACCAGTACTGAAAACCCAGTGTTATACTGTGACAGACACGTCCCCACCAGTACTGTACCCCAGTGTTATACAGTGACAGACCCGTCCCCACCAGTACTGTACCCCAGTGTTGTACCCCAGTGTCAGACCTGTCCCCACCAGTACTGTACCCCAGTGTTATACAGTGACAGACCCGTCCCCACCAGTACTGTACCCCAGTGTTATACAGTGACAGACCCGTCCCCACCAGTACTGTACCCCAGTGTTATACAGTGACAGACCCGTCCCCACCAGTACTGTACCCCAGTGTTATACAGTGACAGACCCGTCCCCACCAGTACTGTACCCCAGTGTTATACAGTGACAGACCCGTCCCCACCAGTACTGTACCCCAGTGTTACACATTGACAGACCCATCCCCACAAGTACTGTACCCCAGTGTTATACAGTGACAGACCCGTCCCCACCACTACTGAACCCCAGTGTTATACAGTGACAGACCCATCCCCACCAGTACTGAACCCCAGTGTTACACAGTGACAGACCCATCCTCACCAGTACTGTACCCCAGTGTTATACAGCGACAGACCCGTCCCCACCAGTACTGAAAACCCAGTGTTATACTGTGACAGACACGTCCCCACCAGTACTGTACCCCAGTGTTATACAGTGACAGACCCATCCCCACCAGTACTGTACCCCAGTGTTGTACAGTGACAGACCTGTCCCCACCAGTACTGTACCCCAGTGTTATACAGTGACAGACCCGTCCCCACCAGTACTGTACCCCAGTGTTATACAGTGACAGACCCGTCCCCACCAGTACTGAAAACCCAGTGTTATACAGTGACAGACCCGTCCCCACCAGTACTGTACCCCAGTGTTGTACAGTGACAGACCCGTCCCCACCAGTACTGTACCCCAGTGTTGTACAGTGACAGACCCGTCCCCACCAGTACTGAAAACCCAGTGTTATACAGTGACAGACCCGTCCCCACCAGTACTGAAAACCCAGTGTTATACTGTGACAGACCCGTCCCCACCAGTACTGTACCCCAGTGTTATACAGTGACAGACCCCTCCCCACCAGTACTGTACCCCAGTGTTATACAGGGAAAGACCCGTCCCCACCAGTACTGTACCCCAGTGTTAAACAGCGACAGACCCGCCCCCAGCAGTACTGTACCCCAGTGTTATCCAGTGACAAACCCTTCCCCAACAGTACTGTTCCCCAGTGTTATACAGCGACAGACCCGTTCCCGCCAGTACTGCACCCCAGTGTTATACAGCGACGGACCCGTCCCCGCCAGTACTGTACCCCAGTGTTATACAGTGACAGACCCGTCCCCACCAGTACTGTACCCCAGTGTTATACAGTGACAGACCCGTCCCCACCAATACTGTATCCCAGTGTTATACAGTGACAGAACAGTCCCCACCAGTACTGTACCCCAGTGTTATACAGCGACAGACCTGTCCCCACCAGTACTGTACCCCAGTGTTACACAGTGACAGACCCGTCCCCACCAGTACCGTACCCCAGTGTTACAGTGACAGACCCATCCCCACCAGGACTGTACCCCAGTGTTATACAGTGACAGACCCGTCCCCACCAGTACTGTACCCCAGTGTTACACAGTGACAGACCCGTCCCCACCAGTACTGTACCCCAGTGTTATACAGACAGACCCGTCCCCACCAGTACTGTACCCCAGTGTTACACAGTGACAGACCCGTCCCCACCAGTACTGTACCCCAGTGTTATACAGTGACAGACCCGTCCCCACCAGTACTGTACCCCAGTGTTATACAGTGACAGACCCGTCCCCACCAGTACTGTACCCCAGTGTTACACATTGACAGACCCATCCCCACAAGTACTGTACCCCAGTGTTATACAGTGACAGACCCGTCCCCACCACTACTGAACCCCAGTGTTATACAGTGACAGACCCATCCCCACCAGTACTGAACCCCAGTGTTACACAGTGACAGACACGTCCCCACCAGTACTGTACCCCAGTGTTATACAGTGACAGACCCGTCCCCACCAGTACTGTACCCCAGTGTTGTACCCCAGTGTCAGACCTGTCCCCACCAGTACTGTACCCCAGTGTTATACAGTGACAGACCCGTCCCCACCAGTACTGTACCCCAGTGTTATACAGTGACAGACCCGTCCCCACCAGTACTGTACCCCAGTGTTATACAGTGACAGACCCGTCCCCACCAGTACTGTACCCCAGTGTTATACAGTGACAGACCCGTCCCCACCAGTACTGTACCCCAGTGTTATACAGTGACAGACCCGTCCCCACCAGTACTGTACCCCAGTGTTACACATTGACAGACCCATCCCCACAAGTACTGTACCCCAGTGTTATACAGTGACAGACCCGTCCCCACCACTACTGAACCCCAGTGTTATACAGTGACAGACCCATCCCCACCAGTACTGAACCCCAGTGTTACACAGTGACAGACCCATCCTCACCAGTACTGTACCCCAGTGTTATACAGCGACAGACCCGTCCCCACCAGTACTGAAAACCCAGTGTTATACTGTGACAGACACGTCCCCACCAGTACTGTACCCCAGTGTTATACAGTGACAGACCCATCCCCACCAGTACTGTACCCCAGTGTTGTACAGTGACAGACCTGTCCCCACCAGTACTGTACCCCAGTGTTATACAGTGACAGACCCGTCCCCACCAGTACTGTACCCCAGTGTTATACAGTGACAGACCCGTCCCCACCAGTACTGAAAACCCAGTGTTATACAGTGACAGACCCGTCCCCACCAGTACTGTACCCCAGTGTTGTACAGTGACAGACCCGTCCCCACCAGTACTGTACCCCAGTGTTGTACAGTGACAGACCCGTCCCCACCAGTACTGAAAACCCAGTGTTATACAGTGACAGACCCGTCCCCACCAGTACTGAAAACCCAGTGTTATACTGTGACAGACCCGTCCCCACCAGTACTGTACCCCAGTGTTATACAGTGACAGACCCGTCCCCACCAGTACTGTACCCCAGTGTTATACAGGGAAAGACCCGTCCCCACCAGTACTGTACCCCAGTGTTAAACAGCGACAGACCCGCCCCCAGCAGTACTGTACCCCAGTGTTATCCAGTGACAAACCCTTCCCCAACAGTACTGTTCCCCAGTGTTATACAGCGACAGACCCGTTCCCGCCAGTACTGCACCCCTGTGTTATACAGCGACGGACCCGTCCCCGCCAGTACTGTACCCCAGTGTTATACAGTGACAGACCCGTCCCCACCAGTACTGTACCCCAGTGTTATACAGTGACAGACCCGTCCCCACCAATACTGTATCCCAGTGTTATACAGTGACAGAACAGTCCCCACCAGTACTGTACCCCAGTGTTATACAGCGACAGACCTGTCCCCACCAGTACTGTACCCCAGTGTTACACAGTGACAGACCCGTCCCCACCAGTACCGTACCCCAGTGTTACAGTGACAGACCCATCCCCACCAGGACTGTACCCCAGTGTTATACAGTGACAGACCCGTCCCCACCAGTACTGTACCCCAGTGTTACACAGTGACAGACCCGTCCCCACCAGTACTGTACCCCAGTGTTATACAGACAGACCCGTCCCCACCAGTACTGTACCCCAGTGTTACACAGTGACAGACCCGTCCCCACCAGTACTGTACCCCAGTGTTATACAGTGACAGACCCGTCCCCACCAGTACTGTACCCCAGTGTTATACAGTGACAGACCCGTCCCCACCAGTACTGTACCCCAGTGTTACACATTGACAGACCCATCCCCACAAGTACTGTACCCCAGTGTTATACAGTGACAGACCCGTCCCCACCACTACTGAACCCCAGTGTTATACAGTGACAGACCCATCCCCACCAGTACTGAACCCCAGTGTTACACAGTGACAGACCCGTCCCCGCAAGTACTGTACCCCAGTGTTATACAGTGACAGACCCGTCCCCACCAGTACTGAAAACCCAGTGTTATACTGTGACAGACACGTCCCCACCAGTACTGTACCCCAGTGTTATACAGTGACAGACCCGTCCCCACCAGTACTGTACCCCAGTGTTGTACCCCAGTGTCAGACCTGTCCCCACCAGTACTGTACCCCAGTGTTATACAGTGACAGACCCGTCCCCACCAGTACTGTACCCCAGTGTTATACAGTGACAGACCCGTCCCCACCAGTACTGTACCCCAGTGTTATACAGTGACAGACCCGTCCCCACCAGTACTGTACCCCAGTGTTATACAGTGACAGACCCGTCCCCACCAGTACTGTACCCCAGTGTTATACAGTGACAGACCCGTCCCCACCAGTACTGTACCCCAGTGTTACACATTGACAGACCCATCCCCACAAGTACTGTACCCCAGTGTTATACAGTGACAGACCCGTCCCCACCACTACTGAACCCCAGTGTTATACAGTGACAGACCCATCCCCACCAGTACTGAACCCCAGTGTTACACAGTGACAGACCCATCCTCACCAGTACTGTACCCCAGTGTTATACAGCGACAGACCCGTCCCCACCAGTACTGAAAACCCAGTGTTATACTGTGACAGACACGTCCCCACCAGTACTGTACCCCAGTGTTATACAGTGACAGACCCATCCCCACCAGTACTGTACCCCAGTGTTGTACAGTGACAGACCTGTCCCCACCAGTACTGTACCCCAGTGTTATACAGTGACAGACCCGTCCCCACCAGTACTGTACCCCAGTGTTATACAGTGACAGACCCGTCCCCACCAGTACTGAAAACCCAGTGTTATACAGTGACAGACCCGTCCCCACCAGTACTGTACCCCAGTGTTGTACAGTGACAGACCCGTCCCCACCAGTACTGTACCCCAGTGTTGTACAGTGACAGACCCGTCCCCACCAGTACTGAAAACCCAGTGTTATACAGTGACAGACCCGTCCCCACCAGTACTGAAAACCCAGTGTTATACTGTGACAGACCCGTCCCCACCAGTACTGTACCCCAGTGTTATACAGTGACAGACCCGTCCCCACCAGTACTGTACCCCAGTGTTATACAGGGAAAGACCCGTCCCCACCAGTACTGTACCCCAGTGTTAAACAGCGACAGACCCGCCCCCAGCAGTACTGTACCCCAGTGTTATCCAGTGACAAACCCTTCCCCAACAGTACTGTTCCCCAGTGTTATACAGCGACAGACCCGTTCCCGCCAGTACTGCACCCCAGTGTTATACAGCGACGGACCCGTCCCCGCCAGTACTGTACCCCAGTGTTATACAGTGACAGACCCGTCCCCACCAGTACTGTACCCCAGTGTTATACAGTGACAGACCCGTCCCCACCAATACTGTATCCCAGTGTTATACAGTGACAGAACAGTCCCCACCAGTACTGTACCCCAGTGTTATACAGCGACAGACCCGTTCCCGCCAGTACTGCACCCCAGTGTTATACAGCGACGGACCCGTCCCCGCCAGTACTGTACCCCAGTGTTATACAGTGACAGACCCGTCCCCACCAGTACTGTACCCCAGTGTGATACAGTGTCAGACCCGTCCCCGCCAGGACTGTTCCCCAGTGTTATACAGCGACAGACCCGTTCCCGCCAGTACTGCACCCCAGTGTTATACAGCGACGGACCCGTCTCCACCAGTACTGTACCCCAGTGTTGTCCAGCGACAGCCCTGTCCCCACCAGTACTGTACCCCAGTGTTATACAGTGACAGACCCATCCCCACCAGTACTGTACCCCAGTGTTATACAGCGACAGACCCATCCTCACCAGTACTGTACCCCAGTGTTATACAGTGACAGACCCGTCCCCACCAGTACTGTACCCCAGTGTTGTACAGTGACAGACCTGTCCCCACCAGTACTGTACCCCAGTGTTATACAGTGACAGACCCGTCCCCACCAGTACTGTACCCCAGTGTTATACAGTGACAGACCCGTCCCCACCAGTACTGAAAACCCAGTGTTATACAGTGACAGACCCGTCCCCACCAGTACTGTACCCCAGTGTTGTACAGTGACAGACCCGTCCCCACCAGTACTGAACCCCAGTGTTGTACAGTGACAGACCCGTCCCCACCAGTACTGAAAACCCAGTGTTATACAGTGACAGACCCGTCCCCACCAGTACTGAAAACCCAGTGTTATACTGTGACAGACCCGTCCCCACCAGTACTGTACCCCAGTGTTATACAGTGACAGACCCGTCCCCACCAGTACTGTACCCCAGTGTTATACAGGGAAAGACCCGTCCCCACCATTACTGTACCCCAGTGTTAAACAGCGACAGACCCGCCCCCACCAGTACTGTACCCCAGTGTTATCCAGTGACAAACCCTTCCCCAACAGTACTGTTCCCCAGTGTTATACAGCGACAGACCCGTTCCCGCCAGTACTGCACCCCAGTGTTATACAGCGACGGACCCGTCCCCGCCAGTACTGTACCCCAGTGTTATACAGTGACAGACCCGTCCCCACCAGTACTGTACCCCAGTGTTACACAGTGACAGACCCGTCCCCACCAATACTGTATCCCAGTGTTATACAGTGACAGAACAGTCCCCACCAGTACTGTACCCCAGTGTTATACAGCGACAGACCCGTTCCCGCCAGTACTGCACCCCAGTGTTATACAGCGACGGACCCGTCCCCGCCAGTACTGTACCCCAGTGTTATACAGTGACAGACCCGTCCCCACCAGTACTGTACCCCAGTGTGATACAGTGACAGACCCGTCCCCGCCAGGACTGTACCCCAGTGTTATACAGTGACAAACCCGTCCCCACCAATACTGTATCCCAGTGTTATACAGTGACAGAACAGTCCCCACCAGTACTGTACCCCAGTGTTATACAGTGACAGACCCATCCCCACCAGTACTGTACCCCAGTGTTATACAGTGACAGAACTGTCCCCACCAGTACTGTACCCCAGTGTTATGCAGTGACAGACCCGTCCCCACCAGTACTGTACCCCAGTGTTTATACAGCGAGAGACCCGTCCCCACCAGTACTGTACCCAGTGTTGTACAGCGACAGCCCTGTCCCCACCAGTACTGTACCCCAGTGTTATACAGTGACAGACCCATCCCCACCAGTACTGTACCCCAGTGTTATACAGTGACAGACCCGTCCCCACCAGTACTGTACCCCAGTGTTATACAGTGACAGACCGGTCCCCACCAGTACTGTACCCCAGTGTTCTACAGTGACAGACCCGTCCCCACCAGTACTGTACCCCAGTGTTATACAGTGACAGACCCATCCCCACCAGTACTGTAACCCAGTGTTATACAGCGACAGACCCGTCCCCACCAGTACTGAAAACCCAGTGTTATACAGCGACAGACCCGTCCCCACCAGTACTGTACCCCAGTGTTATACAGTGACAGACCTGTCCCCACCAGTACTGTACCCCAGTGTTATACAGTAACTGACCCATCCCCACCAGTACTGTACCCCAGTGTTATACAGTGACAGACCTATCCCCACCAGTACTGTACCCCAGTGTTATACAGTGACAGACCCGTCCCCACCAGTACTGTACCCCAGTTTTATACAGCGACAGACCCGTCCCCACCAGTACTGTACCCCAGTGTGATGCAGTGACAGACCCATCCCCACCAGTCGTGTACCCCAGTGTTATACAAGGGCAGACCCGTCCCCACCAGTACTGTACCCCAGTGTTATACAGCGACAGACCCGTCCCCACCAGTACTGTACCCCAGTGTTATACAATGACAGACCCGTCCCCACCAGTACTGTACCCCAGTGTTGTTACAGTGACAGACCCGTCCCCACCAGTACTGTTTCCCAGTGTTATACAGTGACAGACCCATCCCCACCAGTACTGTACCCCAGTGTTATACAGTGACAGACCCAACCCCACCAATACTGAAAACCCAGTGTTTTGCAGTGACAGACCCGTCCCCACCAGTACTGTACTCCACTGTTATACAGTGACAGAACAGTCCCCACCAGTACTGTACCCCAGTGTTATGCAGTGACAGACCCATCCCCACCAGTACTGTACACCAGTGTTATACAGTGACAGACCCGTCCCCACCAATACTGTGCCCCAGTGTTATACAGCGACAGACCCGTCCCCACCAGTACTGTACCCCAGTGTTATACAGCGACAGCCCTGTCCCCACCAATACTGTGCCCCAGTGTTATACAGCGACAGACCCGTCCCCACCAGTACTGTACCCCAGTGTTATACAGAGACAGACCCATCCCCACCAGTACTGTACCCTAGTGTTATACTGTGACAGACCCATCCCCACCAATAATGTACCCCAGTGTTATACTGTGACAGACCCGTCCCCACCAGCACTGTGCCCCAGTGTTATACAGAGACAGACCCATCCCCACCAGTACTGTACCCTAGTGTTATACTGTGACAGACCCATCCCCACCAGTAATGTACCCCAGTGTTATACAGAGACAGACCCATCCCCACCAGTACTGTACCCTAGTGTTATACTGTGACAGACCCATCCCCACCAGTACTGTACCCCAGTGTTATACAGTGACAGAACGGTCCCCACCAGTACTGTACCCCAGTGTTATACAGAGACAGACCCATCCCCACCAGTACTGTACCCCAGTGTTATACAGTGACAGAACGGTCCCCACCAGTACTGTGCCCCAGTGTTATACAGAGACAGACCCATCCCCACCAGTACTGTACCCTAGTGTTATACAGTGACAGACCCGTCCCCACCAGTAATGTACCCCAGTGTTATACAGTGACAGACCCGTCCCCACCAGTACTGTATCCCAGTGTTATACAGAAACAGACCCATCCCCACCAGTACTGTACCCTAGTGTTATACTGTGACAGACCCATCCCCACCAGTACTGTACCCTAGTGTTATACTGTGACAGACCCATCCCCACCAGAAATGTACCCCAGTGTTATACAGTGACAGACCCGTCCCCACCAGTACTGTATCCCAGTGTTATACAGTGACAGACCCGTCCCCACCAGTACTGTACCCCAGTATTATACAGTGACAGAACGGTCCCCACCAGTACTGTACCCCAGTGTTATACAGTGACAGAACGGTCCCCACCAGTACTGTACCCCAGTGTTATACAGTGACAGACCCATCCCCACCAGTACTGTACCCCAGTGTTATACAGCGACAGACCCGAATCCACCAGTACTGTACCCCAGTGTTATGCAGTGACAGACCCATCCCCACCAGTACTGTACCCCAGTGTTATCCAGTGACAGACCCATCCCCACCAGTACTGTACCCCAGTGTTATACAGTGACAGACCCATCCCCACCAGTACTGTACCCCAGTGTTATACAGCGACAGACCCATCCTCACCAGTACTGTACCCCAGTGTTATACAGTGACAGACCCGTCCCCACCAGTACTGAAAACCCAGTGTTATACTGTGACAGACACGTCCCCACCAGTACTGTATCCCAGTGTTATACAGTGACAGACCAGTCCCCACCAGTACTGTACCCCAGTGTTATACAGTGACAGACCCATCCCCACCAGTACTGTACACCAGTGTTATACAGCGACAGACCCATCCCCACCAGTACTGTACCCCAGTGTTATACAGCGACAGCCCTGTCCCCACCAATACTGTGCCCCAGTGTTATACAGCGACAGACCCGTCCCCACCAGTACTGTACCCCAGTGTTATACAGAGACAGACCCATCCCCACCAGTACTGTACCCCAGTGTTACACAGTGACAGACCCGTCCCCACCAGTACTGTACCCTAGTGTTATACTGTGACAGACCCATCCCCACCAGTAATGTACCCCAGTGTTATACTGTGACAGACCCGTCCCCACCTGTACTGTGCCGCAGTGTTATACAGAGACAGACCCATCCCCACCAGTACTGTACCCTAGTGTTATACTGTGACAGACCCATCCCCACCAGTAATGTACCCCAGTGTTATACAGTGACAGACCCGTCCCCACCAGTACTGTACCCCAGTGTTATACAGTGACAGAACGGTCCCCACCAGTACTGTACCCCAGTGTTATACAGAGACAGACCCAACCCCACCAGTACTGTACCCCAGTGTTATACAGTGACAGAACGGTCCCCACCAGTACTGTGCCCCAGTGTTATACAGAGACAGACCGATCCCCACCAGTACTGTACCCTAGAGTTATACAGTGACAGACCCGTCCCCACCAGTAATGTACCCCAGTGTTATACAGTGACAGACCCGTCCCCACCAGTACTGTATCCCAGTGTTATACAGAGACAGACCCATCCCCACCAGTACTGTACCCTAGTGTTATACTGTGACAGACCCATCCCCACCAGTAATGTACCCCAGTGTTATACAGTGACAGACCCGTCCCCACCAGTACTGTATCCCAGTGTTATACAGTGACAGACCCGTCCCCACCAGTACTGTACCCCAGTGTTATACAGTGACAGAACGGTCCCCACCAGTACTGTACCCCAGTGTTATACAGTGACAGAACGGTCCCCACCAGTACTGTACCCCAGTGTTATACAGTGACAGACCCATCCCCACCAGTACTGTACCCCAGTGTTATTCAGCGACAGACCCGAATCCACCAGTACTGTACCCCAGTGTTATGCAGTGACAGACCCATCCCCACCAGTACTGTACCCCAGTGTTATCCAGTGACAGACCCATCCCCACCAGTACTGTACCCCAGTGTTATACAGTGACAGACCCATCCCCACCAGTACTGTACTCCAGTGTTATACAGCGACAGACCCATCCTCACCAGTACTGTACCCCAGTGTTATACAGTGACAGACCCGTCCCCACCAGTACTGAAAACCCAGTGTTATACTGTGACAGACAAGTCCCCACCAGTACTGTATCCCAGTGTTATACAGTGACAGACCCGTCCTCAGCAGTACTGTACCCCAGTGTTGTACAGTGACAGACCTGTCCCCACCAGTACTGTACCCCAGTGTTATACAGTGACAGACCCGTCCCCACCAGTACTGTACCCCAGTGTTATACAGTGACAGACCCGTCCCCACCAGTACTGAAAACCCAGTGTTATACAGTGACAGACCCGTCCCCACCAGTACTGTACCCCAGTGTTGTACAGTGACAGACCCGTCCCCACCAGTACTGTACCCCAGTGTTATACAGTGACAGACCCGTCCCCACCAGTACTGAAAACCCAGTGTTATACAGTGACAGACCCGTCCCCACCAGTACTGTACCCCAGTGTTGTACAGTGACAGACCCGTCCAAACCAGTACTGTACCCCAGTGTTATACAGTGACAGACCCGTCCCCACCAGTACTGTACCCCAGTGTTATACAGGGAAAGACCCGTCCCCACCAGTACTGTACCCCAGTGTTAAACAGCGACAGACCCGTCCCCACCAGTACTGTACCCCAGTGTTATCCAGTGACAAACCCTTCCCCAACAGTACTGTTCCCCAGTGTTATACAGTGACAAACCCGTCCCCACCAATACTGCATCCCAGTGTTATACAGTGACAGACCCGTCCCCACCAGTACTGTACCCCAGTGTTATACAGTGACAGACCCATCCCCAACAGTACTGTACCCCAGTGTTATACAGTGACAGACCCATCCCCAACAGTACTGTACCCCAGTGTTATACAGTGACAGACCCATCCCCGCCAGTACTGTACCCCAGTGTTATACAGCGACTGACCCGTCCCCACCAGTACTGTACCCCAGTGTTACAGTGACTGACCCGTCCCCACCAGGACTGTACCCCAGTGTTATACAGTGACAGACCCATCCCCAACAGTACTGTATCCCAGTGTTATACAGTGACAGACCCATCCCCAACAGTACTGTACCCCAGTGTTATACAGTGACAGACCCATCCCCAACAGTACTGTACCCCAGTATTATACAGTGACAGACCCGCCCCCACCAGTACTGTACCCCAGTGTTATACAGTGACAGACCCATCCCCAACAGTACTGTACCCCAGTGTTATACAGTGACAGACCCGACCCCACCAGTACTGTACACCAGTGTTATACAGTGACAGACCCATCCCCATCAGTACTGTACCCCAGTGTTATACAGTGACAGACCCATCCCCAACAGTACTGTATCCCAGTGTTATACAGTGACAGACCCATCCCCAACAGTACTGTACCCCAGTGTTATACAGTGACAGACCCATCCCCAACAGTACTGTACCCCAGTATTATACAGTGACAGACCCGCCCCCACCAGTACTGTACCCCAGTGTTATACAGTGACAGACCCATCCCCAACAGTACTGTACCCCAGTGTTATACAGTGACAGACCCGACCCCACCAGTACTGTACCCCAGTGTTATACAGTGACAGACCCATCCCCAACAGTACTGTACTCCAGTGTTATACAGCGACTGACCCGTCCCCACCAGGACTGTACCCCAGTGTTATACAGCGACAGACCCGTCCCCACCAGTACTGTACCCCAGTGTTATACAGCGAATGACCCGTCCCCACCAAGACTGTACCCCAGTGTTACACAGTGACAGACCCGTCCCCACCAGTACTGTACCCCAGTGTTATACAGTGACAGACCCGTCCCCACCAGTACTGTACCCCAATGTTATACAGGGAAAGACCAGTCCCCACCAGTACTGTACCCCAGTGTTACACAGCGACAGACCCGTCCCCACCAGTACTGTACCCCAGTGTTATCCAGTGACAAACCCTTCCCCAACAGTACTGTTCCCCAGTGTTATACAGCGACAGACCCGTTCCCGCCAGTACTGCACCCCAGTGTTATACAGCGACGGACCCGTCCCCGCCAGTACTGTACCCCAGTGTTATACAGTGACAGACCCATCCCCAACAGTACTGTTCCCCAGTGTTATACAGCGACTGACCCGTCCCCACCAGTACCGTACCCCAGTGTTACACAGTGACAGACCCGTCCCCACCAGTACTGTACCCCAGTGTTAAACAGCGACAGACCCGTCCCCACCAGTACTGTACCCCAGTGTTAAACAGCGACAGACCCGTCCCCACCAGTACTGTACCCCAGTGTTATACAGTGACTGACGCATTGCTACCAGTACGGTACCCCAGTGTTATATAGTGACAGACCCGTCCCCACCAGTACTGTACCCCAGTGTTATACAGTGACAGACCCGTCCCCACCAGTACTGTACCCCAGTATTATACAGTGACAGTCCCATCCCCACCAGCACTGTGCCCCAGTGTTATACAGTGACAGACCCATCCCCAACAGTACTGTACCCCAGTGTTATACAGTGACAGACCCGCCCCCACCAGTACTGTACCCCAGTGTTTAACAGCGACAGACCCGTCCCCACCAGTACTGTACCCCTGTGTTATACAGAGACAGACCCATCCCCACCAGCACTGTACCCCAGTGTTATACAGTGACAGACCCGTCCACACCAGTACTGTATCCCAGTGTTATACAGTGACAGACCCGTCCCCACCAGTACTGTACCCCTGTGTTATACAGAGACAGACCCATCCCCACCAGCACTGTACCCCAGTGTTATACAGTGACAGACCCGTCCACACCAGTACTGTATCCCAGTGTTATACAGTGACAGACCCGCCCCCACCAGTACTGTACCCCAGTGTTATACAGTGACAGACCCGCCTCCACCAGTACTGTACCCCAGTGTTGTACAGTGACAGATCCGTCCCCACCAGTACTGTACCCCAGTGTTGTACAGTGACAGACCCAACCCCACCAGTACTGTACCGCAGTGTTATACAGTGACTGACGCATTCCCACCAGTACTGTACCCCAGTGTTATACAGCGACAGACCCGTCCCCACCAGTACTGTACCCCAGTGTTATACAGTGACAGACCCGTCCCCATCAGTACTGTACCCCAGTGTTATACAGTGACAGACCCGTCCCCATCAGTACTGTACCCCAGTGTTATACAGTGACAGACCCGCCCCCACCAGTACTGTACCCCCGTGTTAAACAGTGACAGACCCGCCCCCACCAGTACTGTACCCCAGTGTTACACAGTGACAGACCCATCCCCACCAGTACTGTACCCCAGTGTTATACAGTGACAGACCCGTCCACACCAGTACTGTACCCCAGTGTTGTACAGTGACAGACCCGTCTCCACCAGTACTGTACCTCAGTGTTACACAGTGACAGACCCGTCCCCACCAGTACTGTACCCCAGTGTTACACAGTGACAGACCGTTCCCCAACAGTACTGTACCCCAGTGTTAAACAGCGACAGACCCGTGCCCACCACTACTGTACCCCAGTGTTACACAGTGACAGACCCGTCCCCACCAGTCCTGTACCCCAGTATTATACAGTGACAGACCCGTCCCCACCAGTACTGTACCCCAGTGTTATACAGTGACAGACCCATCCCCACCAGCACTGTACCCCAGTGTTATACAGCGACAGACCCGTCCCCACCAGTACTGTACCCCAGTGTTATACAGTGACAGACCCATCCCCACCAGTACTGTACCCCAGTGTGATACAGCGACAGACGTGTCCCCACCAGTACTGTACCCCAGTGTTATACAGTGACAGACCCGTCCCCACCAGTACTGTACCCCAGTATTGTACAGTGACAGACCCGTCCCCACCAGTACTGTACCCCAGTGTCATACAGTGACAGACCCGTCCCCACCAGTACTGTTCCCCAGTGTTATACAGTGACAGACCCATCCCCAACTGTACTGTACCCCAGTGTTATACAGCGACTGACCCGTCCCCACCACTACTGTACCCCAGTGTTATACAGTGACAGACCCATCCCCACCAGTACTGTACCCCAGTGTTATACAGCGACTGACCCGTCCCCACCACTACTGTACCCCAGTGTTATACAGTGACAGACCCATCCCCAACAGTACTGTACCCCAGTGTTATACAGCGACTGACCCGTCCCCACCACTACTGTACCCCAGTGTTATACAGTGACAGACCCATCCCCACCAGTACTGTACCCCAGTGTTATACAGTGACAGACCCATCCCCACCAGTACTGTACCCCAGTGTTATACAGCGACAGACCCGTCCCCACCAGTACTGTACCCCAGTGTTATACAGTGACAGACCCGTCCCCACCAGTACTGTACCCCAGTGTTATACAGCGACAGACCCGTCCCCACCAGTACTGTACCCCAGTGTTATACAGCGACAGACGTGTCCCCACCAGTACTGTACCCCAGTGTTGTACAGTGACAGACCCGTCCCCACCAGTACTGTACCCCAGTGTTATACAGTGACAGACCCGTCTCCACCAGTACTGTACCCCAGTGTTACACAGTGACAGACCCTTCCCCAACAGTACTGTACCCCAGTGTTAAACAGCGACAGACCCGTCCCCACCAGTACTGTACCCCAGTGTTATACAGAGACAGACCCATCCCCACCAGTACTGTACCACAGTGTTATACAGTGACAGACCCGTCCCCACCAGTACTGTACCACAGTGTTATACAGTGACAGACCCGTCCCCACCAGTACTGTACCACAGTGTTATACAGTGACAGACCCGTCCACACTAGTACTGTACCCCAGTGTTATACAGTGACAGACCCGTCCCCACCAGTACTGTACCCCAGTGTTATACAGTGACAGACCCATCCCCACCAGTACTGTACCCCAGTGTTATACAATGTCAGACCCGTCCCCACCAGTACTGTACCCCAGTGTTATACAGTGACAGACCCGCCCCCACCAGTACTGTACCCCAGTGTTGTATAGTGACAGACCCGTCCCCACCCGTACTGTTCCGCAGTATTATACAGTGACAGACACGTCCCCACCCCTACTGTACCCCAGTGTTGTACAGTGACAGACCCGTCCCCACCAGTACTGTACCCCAGTGTTATACAGTGACAGACCCAACCCCACCAGTCCTGTACCCCAGTGTTGTACAGTGACAGACCCGTCCCCACCAGTACTGTACCCCAGTGTTATACAGTGACAGACCCAACCCCACCAGTCCTGTACCCCAGTGTTGTACAGTGACAGACCCATCCCCACCAGTACTGTACCCCAGTGTTATACAGCGACAGACCCGTCCCCACCAGTACTGTACCCTAGTGTTGTACAGTGACAGACCCGTCCCCACCAGTACTGTATCCCAGTGTTATACAGCGACAGCCCTGTCCCCACCAGTACTGTACATAGAACATAGAACATTACAGTGCAGTACAGGCCCTTCGGCCCTCGATGTTGCGCCGACCTGTGAAACCAATCTAAAGTCCGTCTAACCTACATTATTCCAATATCATCCATATGTTTATCCAATAACCACTTGAATGCTCTTAATGTTGACGAGTCCACCACTGCTGCAGGCAGGGCATTCCACTCCCTTACTACTCTCTGAGTAAAGAACCTACCTCTAACATCTGTCCTATATCTATCACCCCTCAATTTCAAGTTATGTCCCCTTGTGCTAGCCATCACCATCTGAGGAAAAAGTCTCTCACTATCCACCCTATCTAATCCTCTGATCATCTTGTATGCCTCTATTAAGTCACCTCTTAACCTTCTTCTCTCTAACGAAAACAGCCTCAAGTCCCTCAACCTTTCCTCATAAGACCTTCCCACCATACCAGGCAACATCCTAGTAAATCTCCTCTGCACCCTTTCCAATGCTTCCACGTCCTTCCTATAATGCGGCGACCAGAACTGTACGCAATACTCCAAGTGCGGCCGCACCAGAGTTTTGTACAGCTGCAACATGACCTCATGGCTCCGAAACTCAATCCCTCTCCCAATGAAAGCTGACACATCGTACGCCTTCTTAACAACCCTATCAACCTGGGTGCCAACTTTCAGTGATCTATGCACATGGACACCGAGATCCCTCTGTTCATCCACACTACCAAGTATCTTACCATTAGCCCAGTACTCTGTATTCCTGTTACTCCTTCCAAAGTGAATCACCTCACACTTTTCCGTATTAAACTCCATTTGCCACCTCTCGGCCCAGCTCTGCAGCTTATCTATGTCCCTCTGTAACCTGCAACATCCTTCCGCACTGTCCACAACTCCACCGACTTTAGTGTCATCCGTAAATTTACTAACCCAGCCTTCTACGCCCTCATCCAGGTCATTTATAAAAATGACAAACAGCAGTAGCCTCAACACAGATCCTTGCGGTACACCACTAGTAACTGAACTCCAGGATGAACATTTCCCATCAACCACCACCCTCTGTCTTCTTACAGCTAGCCAATTCCTGATCCAAACCACAAAATCACCTCAATCCCATGTGTCCGTATTTTCTGCAATAGCCTACCATGGGGAACCTTATCAAACACTTTACTGAAATCCATATACACCACATCAACTGTTTTACCCTCATCCACCTCTTTGGTCACCTTCTCAAAGAACTCAATAAGGTTTGTGAGGCACGACCTACCCTTCACAAAACCGTATTGACTATCCCTAGTCAAATTGTTCCTTTCTAGATGATTATAAATCCTATTTCTTATAATCCTTTCCAATACTTTGCCCACAACAGAAGTAAGGCTCACCGGTCTATAATTACCAGGGTTGTCCCTACTCCCTTTCTTGAACAAGGGGACAACATTTGCTATCCTCCAGTCTTCTGGCACTATTCCTGTAGACAATGACGACATAAAGATCAATGCCAAAGGCTCTGCAATCTCCTCCCGAGCTTCCCAGAGAATCCTGGGATAAATCCCATCTGGCCTGGGGGACCTATCTATTTTCACACTTTCCAGAATTGCTAACACCTCCTCCTTATGAACCTCAATCCCGTCTAGTCCAATAGCCTGTATCTCAGTACTCCCCTCAACAACATTGTCTTTTTCCTGAGTGAATACTGACGGAAAATATTCATTTGGCGCCTCTCCTATCTCTTCAGACTCCACGCATAACTTCCCACTCCTGTCCTTGACTGGCCCTAATCGTACCCGAGTCATTCTTTTACTCCTGACATACCTATAGAAAGCTTTAGGGTTTTCCTTGATCCTACCTGCCAAAGACTTCTCATGTCCCCTCCTGGCTCTTCTTAGCTCTCTCTTCAGGTCCTTCCTGGCTAACTTGTAACTCTCAAGCGCCCTAACTGAGCCTTCACGTCTCATCTCTACATAAGTCTCCTTCTTCCTCTTCACAAGAGATTCAACCTCCTTAGTAAACCACGGTTCCCTCGCTCGACCACTTCCTCCCTGCCTGACAGTTACATACTTATCAAGGACACGCAGTAGCTTTTCCCTGAACAAGCTCCACATTACAATTGTGCCCATCCCCTGCAGATTTCTTCCCCAACCTATGCATCCTAAATCTCGCCTAATCGCATCATAATTTCCTTTCCCCCAGCTATAACACTTGCCCTGCGGTACATACCTATCCCTTTCCATCACTAAAGTAAACGTTACCGAATAGTGGTCACGATCACCAAAGTGCTCACCTACCTACTGTACTCCATGGTTATACAGCGACTGACCCGTCCCCACAAGTACTGTACCCCAGTGTTATACAGTTATACAATCTATCTATCCTTGCCTTAAAAACATTCAACGAGGTGGCCTCAACTGGCCAGGAAATTCCACAGATTCACAACCCTTTGTGAGAAGAAGTTCCTTCTCAACTCAGTCCTAAATCTGCTTCCCTTATTTTGAGGCCATGCCCCCGAGTTCACAATTTATCATGGCCTATCCACCTAACCCGCACATCTTTGGACACTAAGGGGCAATTTAGCATGGCCAATCCACCTAACCTGCACATCTTTGGACACTAAGGGACAATTTAGCATGGCCAATCCACCTAACCTGCACATCTTTGGACACTAAGGGGCAATTTAGCATGGCCAATCCACCTATCCTGCACATCTTTGGACACTAAGGGGCAATTTAGCATGGCCAATCCACCTAACCTGCACATCTTTGGACACTAAGGGGCAATTTAGCATGGCCAATCCACCTAACCTGCACATCTTTGGACACTAAGGGACAATTTAGCATGGCCAATCCACCTAACCTGCACATCTTTGGACACTAAGGGACAATTTAGCATGGCCAATCCACCGAACCTGCACACCTTTGGACATTAAGGGGTAATTTAGCATGGCCAATCCGCCTAGCTTCCCCCAGCCAGTGGAAGCAGCCTCCCTGCTTAGAACCATAGAACCATAGAAAATTACAGCTCAGAAACAGGCCTTTTGGCCCTTCTTGTCTGTGCCGAACCATTTTTTGCCTAGTCCCACTGACCTGCACTTGGACCATATCCCTCCACACCCCTCTCATCCATGAACCCGTCCAAGTTTTTCTTAAATGTTAAAAGTGACCCCGCATTTACCACTTTATCCGGCAGCTCATTCCACACTCCCACCACTCTCTGCGTGAAGAAGCCCCCCCTAATATTCCCTTTAAACTTTTCTCCTTTCACCCTTAACCCATGCCCTCTGGTTTTTTTCTCCCCTAGCCTCAGCGGAAAAAGCCTGCTTGCATTCACTCTATCTATACCCATCAAAATCTTATACACCTCTATCAAATCTCCCCTCAATCTTCTACACTCCAGGGAATAAAGTCCTAACCTATTCAATCTCGCTCTGTAACTCAGCTTCTCAAGTCCCGGCAACATCCTTGTGAACCTTCTCTGCACTCTTTCAATCTTATTTACATCCTTCCTGTAACTAGGTGACCAAAACTGTACACAATACACCAAATTTGGCCTCACCAATGCCTTATATATCCTTACCATAACACTCCAACTTTTATACTCGATACTCCGATTTATAAAGGCCAATGTACCAAAGGCACTCTTTACGACCCTATCCACCTGTGACGCCACTTTTAGGGAATTCTGTATCTGTATTCCCAGATCCCTCTGTTCAACTGCACTCTTCAGAGTCCTACCATTTACCCTGTACGTTCTATATGTTGCCTGGTATGGTGGGAAGGTCTTATGAGGAAAGGCTGAGGGACTTGAGGCTGTTTTCGTTAGAAAGAAGAAGGTTGAGAGGTGACTTAATAGAGGCATACAAGATGATCAGAGGATTAGATAGGGTGTTTTCTACTTTGGTTTGTCCTTCCAAAGTGCAATATCTCACACTTGTCTGCGTTAAATTCCATTTGCCATTTTTCAGCCCATTTTTCTAGTTGGTCCAAATCCCTCTGCAAGCTTTGAAAACCTTCCTCACTGTCCACTACACCTCCAATCTTTGTATCATCAGCAAATTTGCTGATCCAATTCTGTCTTATCTACTCCCTTCATAATCCGATATCTTTCTATATAAAATTTCCTTAGTACTCTGAGAAAGTAGAGGCGTTGGTGGGCTGTAGTGCCGACGTGGGGGGACCAGGGCAGGTTGTTGGAGATCTGGTGCCATCCAGCTGTTGTACAGAGGTTGCACCCAGTTGGTACAATGCAGGCTGTCCCAAGTCTCCACCCTGGAGAGATCTGCCCATAATCTCCTGTTGGACAGGTTCTGCCATTGGATTCCATCATGACAAACCTTTAATTCTTCATATCATTGGTGGGAGTTGTTCGCCCTGACTATTGTTGATGCTTTGACAGATGCATGACATCCTGCAACTTACTGACCCGTCATTCACTTGCACTGCGATTTTGGGATTTCCCTGGCATGTGCCACTCTGAAAGATTAATTTCTGCTGCACAGGTCTGGTTGAAACCATTCTACGTTCCCCTTTTGTACTCTCTCTCCACACAGTAAGGAAGGCTGGCGGACCAGATGGTGGTTGGTGAGGTGGATAGTGCGTCATGTAATTAAAAACTCCAGGTACAGTGTGCCTGGAGTGGGCAGGCACGGTGGCACAGTGGGTTAACACTGCTGCCTCACAGCGCCAGGGACCCAGGTTCAATTCCGGCCTCGGGTCACTGTCTGTCTGTGTGGAGTCTGCACGTTCTCCCTGTGTCTGCATGAGTTTCCTTTGGGTGCTCCGGTTTCCTCCCACACTCCAAATATGTACAAGTTATTTGTATTGGCCGTGCTAAATTGTCCCTTAATGTCCAAAGATGTGAAGGTTAGGGATTGGCCATGCTAAATTGCCCCTTAGTGTCCAAAGATGTGCAGGTTAGGTGGATTGGCCATGCTAAATTGTCCCTTAGTGTCCAAAGATGTGAAGATTAGGGATTGGCCATGCTAAATTGCCCCTTAGTATCCAAAGATGTGAAGGTTAGGGATTGGCCATGCTAAATTGCCCCTTAGTGTCCAAAGATGTGCAGGTTAGGGGGATTGGCCATGCTAAATTGCCCCTTAGTGTCTAAAGATGTGCAGGTTAGGGGGATTGGCCGTGCTAAATTGTCCCTTAGTGTCCAAAGATGTGAAGGTTAGGGATTGGCCATGCTAAATTGCCCCTTAGTATCCAAAGATGTGCAGGTTAGGGGGATTGGCCGTGCTAAATTGCCCCTTAGTGTCCAAAGATGTGCAGGTTAGGGGGATTGGCCATGCTAAATTGCCCCTTAGTGTCCAAAGATGTGCAGGTTAGGTGGATTGGCCGTGCTAAATTCCCCCTTAGCGTCCAAAGATGTACAGGTTAGGTGGATTGGCCATGTTAAATTGCCCCTTAGTGTCCAAGGATGTGCAGGTTAGGTGGATTGGCCATGCTAAATTGCCCCTTAGTGTCCAAAGATGTGCAGGTTAGGTGGATTGGCCGTGCTAAATTGCCCCTTAGTGTCCAAAGATGTGCAGGTTAGGTGGATTGGCCGTGCTAAATTGCCCCTCAGTGTCCAAAGATGTGCAGGTTAGGTGGATTGGCCATGCTAAATATGGAGCAAGTGTCTCCCGCTGGGCAGGAGGGTGGGTAATCAGAGGGGGCACAGATTGAAGAGGATCGATGAAGGAGCGGGGGCGGGGGGGGTAGATGGGCAGAATTTTGATTGAAAAGCAGCGAGTTGTTGTGATCTGGAAAGCAGTGCTTGCACGTCAGTGGAAGCGTGTTCAATGGGAACTTTCCGAAAGGCGGCAATTGGAGAAATACTCAACATTTCATGTGAATATGTGTGTGTCTTCAATTGCCTGGGGCGGCCCTCAGCTCTGGAATTCCCTCCCTGAACCTCCCTCTGTCCCTCTCTTTGACTGTCCCTCTCTCTGTCCCTCTCTCTCTTTGTCCCACTTTCCATCTGGGCAGGAGGATGGGTAACCAGAGGGGGACACAGATTGAAGAGGATCTCTCTCTCTCCCTCTCTGTCCCTCTCTCCATCTGTCCCTCTCTCTCTCTCTCCTTTTGTTGTTGGGAGTTCAATTTTGTTGCGATGATAATTCCAGTGGCGCACTCTGGGATGTTTCATGGTGTTAAAGGCGCTATCTAAATGCATGCTTTCTTTATTCATTCCTGGGACATGGGCGTCGCTGGCTGGGCCCAGCATTTATTGCCCATCCCTAGTTGCCCTTGGAGGGGCAGTTGAGAATCAACCACATTGCTGTGGCTCTGGAGTCACATGTAGGCCAGACCGGGGTAAGGACGGCAGATTTCCTTCCCTAAAGGGAACCAGATGGGTTTTTCCCACAATGGGTCATCAGTAGATTCTTAATTCCAGATATTTTTTATTGAATTCAAATTCCACCATCTGCCGTGGCGGGATTCGAACCTGGGTCCCCTAGAACATTAGCTGAGTTTCTGGATTAATAGTCTGGCGATAATACCACTAGGCCATCGCCTCCCCTTATGCTGATATTCAGTGTTTGTCTAGACAGTGTCTGTCTTGACAGCACTGGGAGGCCATTCAGCCCATCCACTCTTTTCCCACCATTATGTAAGATCACAACCAACTTGTGTCTTAACTCCCATGTCGAGGAATCTAGGCATGCGGGTTCACAGTTCCCTGAAAGTAGCAACACAAGTGGATAACCTTCATCAGTTGGTGCTTGGTGTATAAAAATTGCAAGTTGCAGCAGTATAGAATTTTAGTTAGGCCACATCTGGAATGTTGTGTACAGTTCTGGTCGCCACAGTACCAGAAGGATGGAGAGACTTTGGAGAGGGTACAGAAAAGATTTACCAGGACGTTGCCTGGTATGGAAGGCATTAGCTATAAGGGGAGATTGGAGAAACTTGGCTTGTTCTCACTGGAACGACGGAGGTTGAAGGGCGACCTTATAGAAGTCTACAAGATTATGAGATTTACTAGGATGCTTGATGGTTTGAGTTATAAGGAGAGGCTGGAAAGTCTGGGACTTTTTTCCCAGAAGCTAAATTAAGCCACTCGGCCCATCGAGTCTGCTCCGCCATTCAATCATGGCTGATATTTTCCTCATCCCCATTCTCCTGCCTTTTCCCCATAATCCCTGATCCCCTTATTAATCAAGAACCCATCTATCTCTGTCTTAAAGACACTCAGTGACATGGAGCGTAGGAGGCTGAGGGGTGATCTTATAGAGGTCTATAAAATAATAAGGGGCACAGATCAGCTCATTGCAGTGTTAATGTAAGCCGACTTGTGACACTAATAAATATACTTTTTGGTTTATCAACCCCCATCAAATCCTTTAAACATCTTTGATTTGATTTATTATTGTCCCATGTATTGGGATACAGTGAAAAGTATTGTTTCTTGCACGCTATACAAACAAAGCATACCGTTCATAGAGTACATAGGAGAGAAGGAAAGGAGAGGGTGCAGAATGTAGTGTTACAGTCACAGCTAGGGTGTAGAGAAAGATCAACTTAATGCGGGGTAGGTCCATTCAAAAGTCTGACGGCAGCAGGGAAGAAGCTGTTCTTGAGTCGGTTGGTACGTGACCTCAGACTTTTGTATCTTTTTCCCGACGGAAGAAGGTGGAAGAGAGAATGTCCGGGGTGTGTGGGGGGTCCTTGATTATGCCGGCTGCTTTTCCCCGAGGCAGCGGGAAGTGTAGACAGAGTCTTGATGGGAGGCTGGTTTGCGTGATGGATTGGGCTACATTGTAGTTCCTTGCGTATGGAGTATGGCGACGAGGGGAATTTCACAGAAGCTTCATTGCAGTGTTAGTGTCAGACATAATTGTGACTAATAAATAAACTTTAACTTTACTTTGCGGTCTTGGGCAGAGCAGGAGCCCCATACCAAGCTGTGATACAACCAGAAAGAATGCTTTCTATGGGGCATCTGTAAAAGTTGGTGAGAGTCGTAGCGGACATGGCGAATTTCCTTAGTCTTCTGAGAAAGTAGAGGCGTTGGTGGGGCTTTCTTAACTATAGTGTCGGCATGGGGGGAACCAGGACAGGTTGTTGGTGATCTGGACACTCGAAGCTCTCGACCCTTTCTACTTCGTCCCCGTTGATGTAGACAGGGGCATGTTCTCCTTTACACTTCCTGAAGTCGATGACAATCTCCTTCGTTTTGTTGACATTGAGGGAGAGATTATTGTTGCCGCACCAGTTCACCAGATTCTCTATCTCATTCCTGTACTCTGTCTCGTCATTGTTTGAGATCCGACCCACTACGGTGGTGTCATCAGCAAACTTGAAAATCGAATTGGAGGGGAATTTGGCCGCACGGATTCTATATTCTATGAAGATCACCCTTTTCTTATTGAAGGAACACAGGCCCAGTGTGTGCAGCCTGTCCTCCGAATTTAGCCCCTTTAGCTGGGTAAGGTTCCTGTTGGATCTGGCGCGCACTCCTGCCAAGAACAGGATGTCGATCCTGTGGGGGTGCAGCACTCAATATGGTGTTTACCTTGTATTTGTTTCATGGGATGTGGGCGCGGCCAGGCAAATCCCAGCATCCTGGGACGGCCTGGGATTGTACGAGGAGAGATTGGGGTCGAACGGGCCTGTATTCCCCGGAGCTTTCGAAGAATGAAGTTTATTTATTAGTGTCGCAAGTCGGCTTACATTAACACCGCAATGAAGTTACTGTGAAAATCCCCCAGTCGCCACACCCCTGTTCGGGTTACACTGAGGGAGCACGGCCAATCCACCCAACCCGCACATCTTTGGACACTAAGGGGCAATTTAGCATGGCCAATCCACCCAACCCGCACATCTTTGGACACTAAGGGACAATTTAGCATGGCCAATCCACCCTAACCTACACATCTTTGGACACTAAGGGACAATTTAGCATGGCCAATCCACCTAACCCGCACATCTTTGGACACTAAGGGACAATTTAGCATGGCCAATCCACCCTAACCTACACATCTTTGGACACGAAGGGGCAATTTAGCACGGCCAATCCACCCTAACCTACACATCTTTGGACACTAAGGGACAATTTAGCACGGCCAAACCACCTAACCCGCACATCTTTGGACACTAAGGGACAATTTAGCATGGCCAATCCACCCTAACCCGCACATCTTTGGACACTAAGGGGCAATTTAGCACGGCCAATCCACCGAACCTGCACATCTTTGGACACCAAGGGGGCAATTTAGCATGGCCAATCCACCTAACCTGCACATCTTTGGACACCAAGGGGGCAATTTAGCATGGCCAATCCACCGAACCTGCACATCTTTGGACACCAAGGGGGCAATTTAGCATGGCCAATCCACATAACCTGCGCATCTTTGGACACTAAGGGACAATTTAGCATGGCCAATCCACCTAACCTGCACATCTTTGGACACCAAGGGGGCAATTTAGCATGGCCAATCCACCTAACCTACAAATCTTTGGACACCAAGGGGGCAATTTAGCACGGCCAATCCACCTAACCTGCACATCTTTGGACACCAAGGGGGCAATTTAGCATGGCCAATCCACATAACCTGCACATCTTTGGACACTAAGGGACAATTTAGCATGGCCAATCCACCTAACCTGCACATCTTTGGACACCAAGGGGGCAATTTAGCATGGCCAATCCACCTAACCTACACATCTTTGGACACCAAGGGGGCAATTTAGCATGGCCAATCCACCTAACCTACACATCTTTGGACACCAAGGGGGCAATTTAGCATGGCCAATCCACCTAACCTGCACATCTTTGGACACCAAGGGGGCAATTTAGCATGGCCAATCCACCTAACCTGCACATCTTTGGACACCAAGGGGCAATTTAGCATGGCCAATCCACCTAACCTGCACATCTTTGGACACCAAGGGGGCAATTTAGCATGGCCAATCCCCCTAACCTGCACATCTTTGGACTGTGGGAGGAAACCGGAGCACCCGGAGGAAACCCACGCAGACACGGGGAGAACGTGCAGACTCCACACAGACAGTGACCCGAGCCGGGAATCGAACCCGGGTCCCTGGTGCCGTGAGGGTAACCCACTGTGTCACCGGCACAATGAGAGACCAGAAATTCCTGCCCGAGGTCAACAGAGGTTCCCGTTGTCCGCCCCTCAGCTGCTCCGATCCCATGCCAGGTGGGGCGGTAGAATTCGAGCCAGAGATTCTGGTGAAATGGTGCGAATGATTTGATTTGATTTATTATTGTCACATGTATTGGGATACAGTGAAAAGTATTGTTTCTTGCGCGCTATACAGACAAAGCATACCGTTCATAGAGTACATGGATTTGATTTATTATTGTCACATGTATTGGGATACAGTGAAAAGTATTGTTTCTTGCGCGCTATACAGACAAAGCATACCGTTCATAGAGTACATGGATTTGATTTATTATTGTCACATGTATTGGGATACAGTGAAAAGTATTGTTTCTTGCGCGCTATACAGACAAAGCATACCGTTCATAGAGAAGGAAAGGAGAGGGTGCAGAATGTAGTGTTATAGTCATAGCTAGGGGGTAGAGAAAGATCAACTTAATGCGAGGTAGGTCCATTCAAAAGTCTGACGGCAGCAGGGAAGAAGCTGTTCTTGAGTCAGTCGGTACGTGACCTCAGACTTTTGTATCTTTTTCCCGAGGGAAGAAGGTGGAAGAGAGAATGTCCGGGGTGCGTGGGGGGGGGCCCTTGATTAGGCTGGCTGCTTTTCCCCGAGGCAGCGGGAAGTGTAGACAGAGTCAATGGATGGTTTGCGTGATGGATTGGGCTACATTCACGACCCTTTGTAGTTCCTTGCGGTCTTGGGATTTGATTGAAATGTATAAAATTCTGACAGGGCTGGAGACGGACTGGACACAGAGGTGTTGTTTCCTCTGGAATGGGGAGGAGTCTGGAGCAAGGGGTCACAGTCTCAGGATACGGGGTCAGCCGCTTAGGACTGATATGAGGAGAAATATCTTCACTCAGAGGGTGGTGAATGTGTGGACTTCCCTCCCACACCAAGCTGTGGCGGCCCAGTCACTGAATATATTCAAGCAGGAAATAGATAGATTTCTAAAGAAGTCAAGTGGGTATGAGGAGAGTGTGGGAGGACGTTGTTGAGATGGAGGGTCAGTCACTCTCATACGAAATGGCAGGGAAAGGCTCGAAGGGCCGAATGGCCTCCTCCTGTTCCTGTGTGCTACGTTTCTATTTGCCACCCACCCCCTAAGTGTCCCTTGAACTGAAGTGTCTTCCTCGGCCCATTTCAGAGGGGACAGATAAAGAACCACCCACCTTGTTTAAGTTTAAAGTCCAAAGATGTGCGGGTTAGGTGGATTGGCCATGCTAAATTGCCCCTTAGTATCCAAAGGTGTGCAGGTTAGGTGGATTGGCCATGCTAAATTGTCCCTTAGTGCCCAAAGATGTGCAGGTTAGGTGGATTGGCCGTGCTAAATTGCCCCTTAGTATCCAAAGGTGTGCAGGTTAGGTGGATTGGCCATGCTAAATTGCCCCTTAGTATCCAAAGGTGTGCAGGTTAGGTGGATTGGCCATGCTAAATTGCCCCTTAGTATCCAAAGGTGTGCAGGTTAGGTGGATTGGCCATGCTAAATTGCCCCTTAGTATCTAAAGGTGTGCAGGTTAGATGGATTGGCTATGCTAAGTTGCCCCTTAGTGTCCAAAGGTGTGCGGGTTAGGATGGATTGGCCGTGCTAAGTTGCCCCTTAGTGTCCAAAGATGTGCGGGTTAGGTGGATTGGCCGTGCTAAATTGCCCCTTAGTGTCCAAAGATGTGTGGGTTAGGTGGATTGGCCATCTAAATTGTCCCTTAGTGTCCAAAGATATGCAGGTTAGGTGGATTGGTCGTGCTAAATTGCCCCTTAGTGTCCAAAGATGTGTAGTTTAGGTGGATTGGCCATGCTAAATTGCCCCTTAGTGTCCAAAGATGTGTGGGTTAGGTGGATTGGCCATCTAAATTGTCCCTTAGTGTCCAAAGATATGCAGGTTAGGTGGATTGGCCGTGCTAAATTGCCCCTTAGTATCCAAAGGTGTGCAGGTTAGATGGATTGGCCATGCTAAGTTGCCCCTTAGTGTCCAAAGATGTGCGGGTTAGGTGGATTGGCCATGCTAAATTGCCCCTTAGTATCCAAAGGTGTGCAGGTTAGATGGATTGGCCATGCTAAGTTGCCCCTTAGTGTCCAAAGATGTGTGGGTTAGGGGGATTGGCCATGCTAAATTGCCCCTTAGTGTCCAAAGATGTGCGGGTTAGGTGGATTGGCCATGCTAAATTGCCCCTTAGTGTCAGGGGAACTCGGAGGGAAATACATAGGGTTATGGGGATAGGGCCTGGGTGGGATTGTGGTCGTTGCAGACTCGATGGGCCGAATTGTCTCCTTTTGCACTGTAGAATTCTATGATTCCATACAGTTTATTTATTCGTGTCACAAGTAAGGCTTACATTAACACTGCAATGAAGTTACTATGAAAATCCCCCGAGTCGCCACACTCCTGTTCGGGGTACACTGAGGGAGAATTTAGCACGGCGGATGCACCCTAACCAGCACGTCTTTCAGACTGTGGGAGGAAACCAGAGCACCCGGAGAAAACCCACGCAGACACGGGGAGAACGTGCAGACTCCGCACAGACAGTGACCCGAGCTGGGAATCGAACCCGGGTCCCTGGCGCTGTGAGGCAGCAGTGCTAACCACATTGCCGTGTGGCTCTGGAGTCACATGTCGGCCAGACCGGGGTCAGGACGGCAGATTTCCTTCCCTAAAGGGGACATCAGTGAACCAGATGGGATTGTTTTTTTTTAACGACAATCGATGATCGTTGTCACGGTTGCCGTTACCGAGACTCGCTCACACTCCCAGATTTTATTCATCGAATTTAAATTCCCAACGGCTGCCCCGGGGTGGGATTTGAACCCGTGTCCCAATCAGAGCCTGGGTTGTCTCTGGAATGCTGGTTATGTTAAACCCTGTTCGGTGCGAACTTCTCGCTGGTCACGGCGTAAGGTAGTCACAGTGGGCTCCCTCCTACACGCCATCAATAATGCGGCAGTCACTGCACCTTCTGTCTCTCTCAATCCTGCTCCAAGAAAATGCCAGCACTACCCTCCAGGCGTTTCAGCGGAACTGACACCTAGCAGTGACGGCAGATGTAAGGCAACCTTTTCCCTCTCCCCTGCCTTTCGCCTGCTCCCTCCTTCGATTCAATTTGATTTATTATTGTTGCATGTAATGAGATACAGTGAAAAGTATTGTTTCTTGCGCGCTATACAGACAAAGCATACTGTTCATAGAAGACATAGGGGAGAAGGAAAGGAGAGGGTGGCACAGTGGTTAGCACTGCCGCCTCAGGGACCCGGGTTCAATTCCGGTCTCGGGTCACTGTCTGTGTGGAGTCTGCACGTTCTCCCCGTGTCTGCGTGGGTTTCCCCCGGGTGCTCCGGTTTCCTCCCACAGTCTGAAAGACGTGCAGGTTAGGGTGCATTGGCCGTGCTAAATTCTCCCTCAGTGAAACCCGAACAGGTGTCAGAGTGTGGCGACGAGGGGATTTTCACAGTAACTTCATTGCAGTGTCAATGTAAGCCGACTTGTGACTAATACATAAACAAACTTGATAAACTTATTGTTTCTTGCGCGCTATACAGGCAAAGCATACCGTTCATAGAGTACATAGATTTGATTTATTATTGTCACATGTATTGGAATACATTGAAAAGTGTTGTTTCTTGTGCGCTATACAGACAAAGCATACCATTCATAGAGTACAGAGGGGAGAAGGAAAGGAGAGGGTGCAGAATGTAGTGTTACAGTCATAGCTAGGGTGTAGAGAAAGATCAACTTAATGCGAGGTCGGTCCATTCAAAAGTCTGACAGCAGCAGGGAAGAAGCTGTTCTTGAGTCGGTCGGTGCGTGACCTCAGACTTTTGTACCTTTTTCCCTGACGGAAGAAGGTGGAAGAGAGAATGTCCAGTGTGCGTGGGGGGTCCTTGATTATGCCGGCTGCTTTTCCCGAGGCAGTGGGAAGTGTAGACAGAGTTAGTGGATGGGAGGCTGGTTTGCGTGATGGATTGGGCTACATTCACGACCCTTTGTAGTTCCTTGCGGTCTTGGGCAGAGCACCCTCTCTCCTCTCTCCCGCTCCCTCTCTCCCTTTCTCTCCTTCTCTCTTCCTCCCTCCCCCTCTCTCCCTCTCTCCTCTCTCCCTCTCTCTCCCTCCCCTCCCCTCTCCCTCTCTCCCTCTCCCTCTTCCTCTCCCTATCCCTCTCTCCCCTCTCTTCCTCTCCCTCCCTCTCTCTCCCTCACTCCCCCTCTCTCCCCTCTCTCAGCCTCTCTCTCTCTCCCTCACTCTCCCTCTCCCCCTCTCTCCCCTCTCTCCCCCTCTCCCTCCCTCCCTTTCTCCCTCTCTCTCTCTCCCTCTCTCTCCCTCTTTCCCTCCTCCTCTCTCCCTCTCTGCCCCTCTCTCTCCCTCTCTCTCCCGCTCTCCCTCTCTCTCCCCTCTCTCCTGCTGTGAGTCAATGGTGCTGTGACCTTGCTGTCAATGTTTGAACAGTCTGCTGTGGGGGTGGGTGTTCTCATCCGGCCAGTCTGGACATAACCACTCAGGAAGTCCGTGACTGCGAGCTGTGTCCGTCTGTCTGGCTACCCAATGTCCTGCTCAGGCCGGGCCCCTCTGCCCCCCCCGCCCCCCGAGGGACAGTCCCGTCGGGAAGAAGGATGCAGAGCACTGGGCAGGAATGCTGCAGCAAGTCTGACAACTTGGGAGGTTTGTAACTCTCTCCAGTGCTGCCCTGGTGACTGTAATTTGATAGCCAAGCCCTGACTCTGTTACAGAGGCTGGGAGGGGAGGAATCGCTCAGAGCCTCCGGTCACTCCACCTGTCCCTGTTTGTCCACCAAGCCAGCTCTGTATGGAAAACACGTCACCGGTTCCTGAGCAGAACCCAGCAAACACTCCCAGGGCAGGTACAGCACGGGGATAGATACAGAGTAAAGCTCCCTCTACACTGTCCCCCATCAAACACTCCCAGGACAGGTACAGCACGGGGTTAGATACAGAGTAAAGCTCCCTCTACACTGTCCCCCCCATCAAACACTCCCAGGACAGGTACAGCACAGGGTTAGATACAGAGTAAAGCTCCCTCTATACTGTCCCCCATCAAACACTCCCAGGACAGGTACAGCACGGGGTTAGATACAGAGTAAAGCTCCCTCTACACTGTCCCCCATCAAACACTCCCAGGACAGGTACAGCACGGGGTTAGATACAGAGTAAAGCTCCCTCTACACTGTCCTCCCATCAAACACTCCCAGGACAGGTACAGCACGGGGTTAGATACAGAGTAAAGCTCCCTCTACACTGTCCCCCCATCAAACACTCCCAGGACAGGTACAGCACAGGGTTAGATACAGAGTAAAGCTCCCTCCACACTGTCCCCATCAAACACTCCCAGGACAGGTACAGCATGGGGTTAGATACAGAGTAAAGCTCCCTCTACACTGTCCCCATCAGACACTCCCAGGACAGGTACAGCATGGGGTTAATACAGAGTAAAGCTCCCTCTACGCTGTCCCCCATCAAACACTCCCAGGACAGGTACAGCACGGGGTTAGATACAGAGTAAAGCTCCCTCTACACTGTCCCCCATCAAACACTCCCAGGACAGGTACAGCACGGGGTTAGATACAGAGTAAAGCTCCCTCTACACTGTCCCCCATCAAACACTCCCAGGACAGGTACAGCACGGGGTTAGATACAGAGTAAAGCTCCCTCTACACTGTCCCCCATCAAAAACTCCCAGGACAGGCACAGCACGGGGTTAGATACAGAGTAAAGCTCCCTCTACACCGTCCCCCTCAAACACTCCCAGGACAGGAACAGCAGGGGTTAGATACAGAGTAAAGCTCCCTCTACACTGTCCCCCATCAAACACTCCCAGGACAGGTACAGCACGGGGTTAGATACCGAGTAAAGCTCCCTCTACACTGTCCCCCATCAAACTCTCCCAGGACAGGTACAGCACGGGGTTAGATACAGAGTAAAGCTCCCTCTACACTGTCCCCATCAAACACTCCCAGGACAGGTACAGCATGGGGTTAGATACCGAGTAAAGCTCCCTCTACACTGTCCCCATCAAACACTCCCTGGACAGGTACAGCACAGGGTTAGATGCAGAGTAAAGCTCCCTCTACACTGTCCCCATCAAACACTCGCAGGACAAGTACAGCACGGGGTTAGATACAGAGTAAAGCTCCCTCTACACTGTCCCCATCAAACACTCCCTGGACAGGTACAGCACAGGGTTAGATACAGAGTAAAGCTCCCTCTACACTGTCCCCATCAAACACTCGCAGGACAAGTACAGCACGGGGTTAGATACAGAGTAAAGCTCCCTCTACACTGTCCCCATCAAACACTCCCAGGACAGGTACAGCACGGGGTTAGATACAGAGTAAAGCTCCCTCTACACTGTCCCCCATCAAACACTCCCAGGACAGGTACAGCACGGGGTTAGATACAGAGTAAAGCTCCCTCTACACTGTCCCCCATCAAACACTCCCAGGACAGGTACAGCACGGGGTTAGATACAGAGTAAAGCTCCCTCTACACTGTCCCCATCAGACACTCCCAGGACAGGTACAGCATGGGGTTAGATACAGAGTAAAGCTCCCTCTACACTGTCCTCATCAAACACTCCCAGGACAGGTACAGCATGGTATTAGATACAGAGTAAAGCTCCCTCTACACTGTCCCCCATCAAACACTCCCAGGACAGGTACAGCACGGGGTTAGATACAGAGTAAAGCTCCCTCTACACTGTCCCCATCAAACACTCCCAGGACAGGTACAGCACGGGGTTAGATACAGAGTAAAGCTCCCTCTACACTGTCCCCATCAAACACTCCCAGGACAGGTACAGCACGGGGTTAGATACAGAGTAAAGCTCCCTCTACACTGTCCCCATCAAACACTCCCAGGACAGGTACAGCACGGGGTTAGATACAGAGTAAAGCTCCCTCTACACTGTCCCCCATCAAACACTCCCAGGACAGGTGCAGCACGGGGTTAGATACAGAGTAAAGCTCCCTCTACACTGTCCCCCCATCAAACACTCCCAGGACAGGTACAGCACGGGGTTAGATACAGAGTAAAGCTCCCTCTACACTGTCCCCCATCAAACACTCCCAGGACAGGTACAGCATGGGGTTAGACACAGAGTAAAGCTCCCTCTACACTGTCCCCCATCAAACACTCCCAGGACAGGTACAGCATGGGGTTAGATACAGAGTAAAGCTCCCTCTACACTGTCCCCCATCAAACACTCCCAGGACAGGTACAGCACGGGGTTAGATACAGAGTAAAGCTCCCTCTACACTGTCCCCCATCAAACACTCCCAGGGCAGGTACAGCACGGGGTTAGATACAGAGTAAAGCTCCCTCTACACTGTCCCCCATCAAACACTCCCAGGACAGGTACAGCACGGGGTTAGATACAGAGTAAAGCTCCCTCTACACTGTCCCCATCAAACACTCCCAGGACAGGTACAGCACGGGGTTAGATACAGAGTAAAGCTCCCTCTACACTGTCCCCATCAAACACTCCCAGGACAGGTACAGCACGGGGTTAGATACAGAGTAAAGCTCCCTCTACACTGTCCCCCATCAAACACTCCCAGGACAGGTACAGCACGGGGTTAGAATTTTGGCACACGGTGCACAATTGTTCGCACTGATACCTCACTGCACCAGAGACCCAGGTTCGATCCCCAGCGTGGGTCACTGTCTGTGCTGAGTCTGCACGTTCTTCCCGTGCCTGCGTGGGTTTCTTCCGGGTGCTCCGGTTTCCTCCCACAGTCCAAAGATGTGTAGGTTAGGTGGATTGGCCATGCTAAATAGCCCCTTTGTGTCCAAAGATGTGCGGGTTAGGCTGATTAGCCGGCTAAATACTTGGCATTACAGGATAGGGTTGGGGGTTGGACCAGGATTAGATGTTCTGTCGGAGAGTCGGTGCAGGCTCGATGGGCTGAATGGCCTCTTTCTGTACTGGAGGGATTCTACGATACATGAGTACTCGAATTCCATTGGACCTGGTATGACCTCTACAGCTGTCAAACCATGCGCGTTTTTCCCTCGGGTCCCCCCACTGCATGTGGGACTTGTTGCTGAGTCAGTGGAACCGTGAGCCTGAACCACGCTGAGATGGTCACAGATGGTCCCTCCTTACTGAAGGAGATGGAACCCTTGTGCGGGGAGCCACACACCTCACTGTCCCCTTTTTGAGTTGTCATATCTGAGGGGTGTGATGTAGTGGTGTCAGATGGAGTTTGATTTAGTTTGATTTATTATTGTCACATGTATCGGGATGCAGTGAAAAGTATTGTTTCTTGCGCACTCTACAGACAAAGCATACCGTTCATAGAGAAGGAAAGGAGAGAGTGCAGAATATAGTGCTACAGTCGTAGCTCGGGTGTAGAGAAAGATCAACTTAATGCGAGGTAGGTCCATTCAAAAGTCTGACAGCAGCAGGGAAGAAGCTGTTCTTGAGTCGGTTGGTACGTGACCTCAGAGTTTTGTATCTTTTTTCCCGACGGAAGAAGGTGGAAGAGAGAATGTCCGGGGTGCGTGGGGGGGTCCTTGATTTTGCTGGCTGCTTTTCCCGAGGCAGCGGGAAGTGTAGACAGAGTCAATGGATGGGAGGCTGGTTTGCGTGATGGGACTGGGCTACATTCACGACCTTTTGTAGTTCCTTGCGGTCTTGGGCAGAGCAGGAGCCCAGACCAAGCTGTGATACAACCAGAAAGAATGCTTTCTATGGGGCATCTGTAAAAGTTGGTGAGAGTCTTAGCTGACATGCCAAATTTCCTTAGTCTTCTGAGAAAGTAGAGGTGTTGGTGGGGCTTTCTTAACTATAGTGTCGGCATGGGGGGACCAGGACAGGTTGTTGGTGATCTGGACACCTAGAAACTTGAAGCTTGTGGTACATATGTACATTTTACAGTCCTGGCAGCATGCCTGGGTTTTCGGCACCATTGTACAAGCACCATTTGGAGTATTGTGAGCAGTTTTGGGCCCCGTATCTAAGGAAGGATGTGCCGGCCTTGGAAAGGGTCCAGAGGAGGTTCACAAGAATGATCCCTGGAATGAAGAGCTTGTCGTATGAGGAACGGTTGAGGACTCTGGGTCTGTACTCGTTGGGAGTTTAGAAGGATGAGGAGGGGGATCTTATTGAAACTTACAGGATACTGCGAGGCCTGGATAGAGTGGACGTGGAGAGGATGTTTCCACTAGTGGAAAAAACTAGAACCAGAGGCACAACCTCAGGCTAAAGGGACAATCCTTTAAAACAGAGATGAGGAGGAATTTCTTCAGCCAGAGAGTGGTGAATCTGTGGAACTCTTTGCCGCAGAAGGCTGTGGAGGCACGGGCGGCACGGTAGCACAGTGGTTAGCACTGCTGCTTCACAGCTCCAGGGACCTGGGTTCGATTCCCGGCTTGGGTCACTGTCTGTGTGGAGTTTGCACATTCTCCTCGTGTCTGCGTGGGTTTCCTCTGGGTGCTCCGGTTTCCTCCCACAGTCCAAAGATGTGCAGGTTAGGTTGATTGGCCAAGCTAAAAATTGCCCTTAGTGTCCTGGGTTGCGTATGTTAGAGGGATTAGTGGGTAAAATATATGGGGGTAGGGCCTGGGTGGGATTGTGGTCGGTGCAGACTCGATGGGCCGAATGGCCTCTTTCTGTGCTGTCGGGTTTCTAAGATTTTAAGGCCGGGTCATTGAGTGTCTTTAAGACAGAGATAGATCGGTTCTTGATTAATAAGGGGATCAGGGGTTATGGGGAAAAGGCAGGAGAATGGGGATGAGAAAAATATCAGCCATGATTGAATGGCGGAGCAGACTCGATGGGCCGAGTGGCCTCATTCTGCTCCTATGTCTTATGGTCTTCCCTCTGATGATTAAGTTGGCACCAGTCTGGTCCCCATTGGCTCACTATTGACTGCAGATGGAGATTAGACTGGGAGGGGGAGATTCTCATGATATTGTTGGTGAGATTAATATTGACTCATAACCCTGGAAGTGTTCTCAATGCATCTCAAAATTCACATCGCTCTGTAACTGTAACAGAGTTCAGCTCTGAAGAAGCCTTCAATAGTCACCAATAAATCCAGTGAAGAATTCAGGAGAAGATTCTTTCCCCAGAGAGTGGGGGGGAATGTGGAACTCGCTCCCACGGGGAGAGTGGGGGAGAATGTGGGGCTCGCTCCCACGGGGAGAGTGGGGGAGAATGTGGGACTCACTCTCACGGAGGGAGTGGGGGAGAATGTGGGACTCACTCCCACGGGGAGAGTGGGGGAGAATGTGGGACTCGCTCCCACGGGGAGAGTGGGGGAGAATGTGGGACTCGCTCCCACGGGGAGAGTGGGGGAGAATGTGGGACTCGCTCCCACGGGGGGGGAGTGGGGAGAAAATGTGGGACTCACTCCCACGGGGGGGAGTGGGGAGAAAATGTGGGACTCGCTCCCGCGGGGAGGGATTGGGGGAGAATGTGGGACTCACTCCCACGGTGGGGAGTGGGGGAGAATGTGGGACTCACTCCCACGGTGGGGAGTGGGGGAGAATGTGGGACTCACTCCCACGGTGGGGAGTGGGGGAGAATGTGGGACTCGCTCCCACGGTGGGGAGGGGGGGAGAATGTGGGACTCGCTCCCACGGTGTGGAGTGGGGGAGAATGTGGGCCTGTTTCTGTGCTGGGTGTCAGAGTGTGACGGTGTGCGATTATTCCCGGGAATTCTTTGCCTCCTCACGGTTCTTGTCTTCTTGCAGGAGTGGACGCTGTACTGACTCGGGGGACGGACAGAGTGTCGAAGATGATCTAAGGGCCGGCCCGCTACCCACCCCCCCACCCCCACCCATCCAACCTCTCCAGCTGACCCGAGCAGGAACCGTGTGCAGACCGGCGGCCTCTGGCCACCCTCCCCCCCTCACGCCTCGGACAGGATGGGGCGCAAAAAGATCCAGATCACCCGCATCTTGGATGAGCGGAACCGACAGGTAGGTGACGGGAATTACCCTTTGACCCTTAACCCCTCCCGTGGGACCCCCACCTTCCCCCTTCCCCCATTCTGCCCCTCCTCTCATCCTGTCCTGAACTCGCTGACGCATTCCACCTTCCTCCAGTCTGCGGCTCCCAGCCCATCGAAACAATCGGGCAAGTCAACTTGCTCTTCGACCATGGGGTGCGTCGCAGAGGAGCCGGATCCTGTCCTTATTCGAAGCTCTCAAAGACTGTTACTTCTCAGGCTGGAAACTCCGAGTTGCTTCCTAAAGTTAGCCTGGACCCTAAGTTTGACATTTGAATTAATTTAAGAATATTTGATTTGATTTATTATTGTCACATGTATTGGGACACAGTGAAAAGTATTGTTTCTTGCACTCTATACAGACAAAGCATACCGTTCACAGAGTACATAGATTTGATTTATTATTGTCACCTATTGAGATACAGTGAAAAGTATTGTTTCTTGCATGCAAGACAAAGCATACCGTTCATAGAGAAGGAAAGGAGAGGGTGCAGAATGTAGTGTTACGGTCATAGCTAGGGTGTAGAGAAAGATCAACTTAATGCGAGGTCGGTCCATTCAAAAGTCTGACAGCAGCAGGGAAGAAGCTGTTCTTGAGTCGGTCGGTACGTGACCTCAGACTTTTGTATCTTTTTCCCGAGGGAAGA
>NW_027591569.1:17500-20000 GCF_964213995.1 Mustelus asterias | reverse complement strand
CGGGGTTAGATACAGAGTAAAGCTCCCTCTACACTGTCCCCCATCAAACACTCCCAGGACAGGTACAGCACGGGGTTAGATACAGAGTAAAGCTCCCTCTACACTGTCCCCATCAAACACTCCCAGGACAGGTACAGCACGGGGTTAGATACAGAGTAAAGCTCCCTCTACACTGTCCCCCATCAAACACTCCCAGGACAGGTACAGCACGGGGTTAGATACAGAGTAAAGCTCCCTCTATACTGTCCCCCATCAAACACTCCCAGGACAGGTACAACACGGGGTTAGATACAGAGTAAAGCTCCCTCTACACTGTCCCCATCAAACACTCCCAGGACAGGTACAGCACGGGGTTAGATACAGAGTAAAGCTCCCTCTACACTGTCCCCCATCAAACACTCCCAGGACAGGTACAGCACGGGGTTAGATACAGAGTAAAGCTCCCTCTACACTGTCCCCCATCAAACACTCCCAGGACAGGTACAGCACGGGGTTAGATACAGAGTAAAGCTCCCTCTACACTGTCCCCATCAAACTTACTGTGTTTACCCCAGTCCAACGCCGGCATCTCCACACCATGACTACCATCGACACCGCAAACTGCCGGCTCCTAGTGGAGAGGATCTCCAAGAAGATCGCGCACATCGACACAGACATCAAGTTTCTACAAACATGCAAGAAAGCAGACAAGATACCGAAAGGACTACGGATCACGAACCCACTCAGGTCAACCTATGACACAGACTACGCTGAGAGACTTTGCGGTCACACCTCTCTCACCCTCCTCAACCACCTCATACACCAGCTCTACAGCAAACGCCGCAGCCTGGAAACCAAGATCGAATCCGTATTCTCAACTTGCGCTCAGGACGCAGACCAGCTGCGAAGCTCTGCCAAGCAGACGAGACAAAGGAACTACGCCATCGACATGCACACCAAGAACAGGACACTTGAGAAACTCGGCATCACCACCAGCAGCAACTAAGCCTCCCCTGGTACCACAGTAGGAAACATTACCACTGCAGGGAAGTCCATTGTCAACTTGTCGGACTACACACTTCAACCAGATGAAATCGAAGTTCTCAGCCGAGGGCTCAATTTCGGCCCCACCACCAAAATAGACCCCATCAGTCTCGCGGCGGACACAGAGGAATTCATCAGGCGAATGAGGCTGCGGGAGTTCTTCCATCAACCCCAAGAGGCCAACAACGAACACAATGAGACAGCCAATGAACCGGAACAGCCGACAGAGAGATCCGCAGTGCAACCAAAGAGGAAAGAGTCGAATTGGACTCCTCCGGAAGGCCGCTGCCCTCGACTTGACATGTATGCCCAAGCCATCAGGAGGTGCGTCAACACCAGATTCATCAGCCGCACTCACAAGACAGCCCCAAACATCACCCAAGCACAACGCAACGCCATCCACACTCTCAAGACCAACCGCAACATTGTCATCAAACCAGCAGACAAAGGAGGGGCCATCGTCATACTGAACAGAACGGATTACTGCAAAGAAGTGTACCGACAACTGAACAACGAGGAACACTCCAGACAGTTACCCACAGATCCGACCAAAGAACACACTCGTCAACTCAACAGACTGATCAAGACCTTTGATCCGGACCTTCAGAGCACCCTCCGTGCTCTCATCCCACGTACTCCCCGCGTTGGAGATCTCTACTGCCTCCCGAAGATACACAAGGCAAACACACCCGGCCGTCCCATCGTATCGGGCAATGGGACCCTGTGCGAGAACCTCTCCGGCTATGTCGAGGGCATCCTGAAACCCATTGTACAAAGAACCCCCAGCTTTTGTCGCGACACGACGGACTTCCTACAGAAACTCAGCACACATGGAGCAGTTGAACCAGGAGCGCTCCTCGTCACAATGGATATCTCGGCACTCTACACCAGCATCCCTCACGATGATGGCATTGCTGCAACGGCCTCAGTACTCAACGACGACAACTGCCAGTTTCCAGATGCAATTTTACAATTCATCCGCTTCATCCTGGACCACAATATCTTCACCTTCAACAACCAGTTCTTCATCCAGACACACGGAACAGCCATGGGGACCAAATTCGCACCTCAATATGCCAACATCTTCATGCACAGGTTCGAACAAGACTTCTTCACCGCACAGGACCTTCAACCGATGCTATACACTAGATACATCGATGACATTTTCTTCCTTTGGACTCATGGTGAACAATCACTGAAACAACTCTATGATGACATCAACAAGTTCCATCCCAGCATCAGACTCACCATGGACTACTCTCCGGAATCGGTTGCATTCTTGGACACACGCATCTCCATTAAGGACGGTCACCTCAGCACCTCACTGTACCGCAAGCCCACGGATAACCTCACGATGCTCCATTTCTCCAGCTTCCACCCTAAACACGTTAAAGAAGCCATCCCCTACGGACAAGCCCTCCGTATACACAGGATCTGCTCGGATGAGGACGATCGCAACAGACACCTCCAGACGCTG
>NW_027591569.1:0-12500 GCF_964213995.1 Mustelus asterias | reverse complement strand
GTCCAAAGATGTTTAGGTTGGGTGGATTGGCCATGCTAAATTGTCCCTTAGTGTCCAAAGGTGTGTAGGTTAGGGGGATTGGCCGTGCTAAATTGCCCCTTAGTGTCCAAAGATGTGTAGGTTAGGTGGATTGGCCATGCTAAATTGCCCCTTAGTGTCCAAAGATGTGCAGGTTTGGTGGATTGGCCATGCTAAATTGCCCCTTAGTGTCCAAAGATGTGTAGGTTAGGTGGATTGGCCATGCTAAATTGCCCCTTAGTGTCCAAAGATGTGCAGGTTAGGGGGATTGGCCGTGCTAAATTGCCCCTTAGTGTCCAAAGATGTGTAGGTTAGGTGGATTGGCCATGGTAAATTGCCCCTTAGTGTCCAAAGATGTGTAGGTTAGGTGGATTGGCCGTGCTAAATTGCCCCTTAGTGTACTGGAATGGGAGTGTGGCGACTGGGGGATTTTCACTGTAACTTCATTGCAGTGTTAATGTAAGCCTACTTGTGACACTGATACGTTTTCAAAGAAAGGTAGTTTGTGTTCTATGTGGCTGGCGGGAAGGAAGGGGTGGGTTTGACAGATCTGTTCCTGGCTGGGATTGAAGGCTGGATGGCAAGTCTTCATTGTTTAACTCTCTTTGGAGGGACAGCGCTGTGCTGTGCTCCTCCCCGCATAGAGAGGGAGTGACACAGAACCGTCCTGTGGCCTTCCGGATAATTAGGGAGATTATATCTGACTGTGACAGGGACTGGAATGACTGCTCATATCCCTGCGAACTAACACCCCCCCCCCCCCGCCCCCCCCGCCGCCCCCCAGCACTTCCCGCTGCTAATTAGCCCCCAGGGAGCAGACACTCCGCAGTTTACCTTAACAGAAATATGCTCCTTAAATTCACTGCAAAGTCATGTTCAGATCAACACACAGGTGGTCAAATCCTAATGGAACACAGCAAAGATTCTACATCCCAAACCCCTTCCCGTTCACTCCCATTGTACACAATCCCAATGGATCCAAACCCATTCCCATTCACTCCCATTGTACACAATCCCAATCCCCTTCCCATTCACTCCCATTGTACACAATCCCAATCCCAAACCCCTTCCCGTTCACTCCCATTGTACACAATCCCAATGGATCCAAACCCCTTCCCATTCACTCCTATTGTACACAATCCCAATGGACCCAAACCCCTTCCCATTCACTCCCATTGTACACAATCCCAATGGATCCAAACCCATTCCCATTCACTCCCATTGTACACAATCCCAATCCCCTTCCCATTCACGCCCATTGTACACAATCCCAATCCCAAACCCCTTCCCATTTACTCCCATTGTACACAATCCCAATGGACCCACACCCCTTCCCATTCACTCCCATTGTACACAATCCCAATCCCAAACCCCTTCCCGTTTATTCCCATTGTACACAATCCCAATGGATCCAAACCCCTTCCCATTCACTCCCATTGTACACAATCCCAATGGATCCAAACCCCTTCCCATTCACTCCCATTGTACACAATCCCAATCCCAAACCCCTTCCCATTCACTCCCATTGTACACAATCCCAATGGATCCAAACCCATTCCCATTCACTCCCATTGTACACAATCCCAATCCCAAACCCCTTCCCGTTCACTCCCATTGTAGACAATCCCAATGGATCCAAACCCTTTCCCATTCACTCCCATTGTACACAATCCCAATGGACCCAAACCCCTTCCCATTCACTCCCATTGTACACAATCCCAATGGACCCAAACCCTTCCCATTCACTCCCATTGTACACAATCCCAATCCCAAACCCCTTCCCATTCACTCCCATTGTACACAATCCCAAAGAACCCAAACCCCTTCCCATTCACTCCCATTGTACACAATCCCAATGGACCCAAACCCCTTCCCATTCACTCCCATTGTACACAATCCCAATCCCAAACCCCTTCCCATTCACTCCCATTGTACACAATCCCAATGGATCCAAACTCCTTCCCGTTCACTCCCATTGTACACAATCCCAATGAACACAAACCCCTTCCCATTCACTCCCATTGTACACAATCCCAATCCCCTTCCCATTCACTCCCATTGTACACAATCCCAATGGATCCAAACTCCTTCCCGTTCGCTCCCATTGTACACAATCCCAATGAACCCAAACCCCTTCCCATTCGCTCCCATTGTACACATTCCCAATGAACCCAAACCCCTTCCCATTCACTCCCATTGTACACAATCCCAAAGAACCCAAACCCCTTCCCATTCACTCCCATTGTACACAATCCCAATGGACCCAAACCCCTTCCCATTCACTCCCATTGTACACAATCCCAATGGACCCAAACCCCTTCCCATTCACTCCCATTGTACACAATCCCAATCCCAAACCCCTTCCCATTCACTCCCATTGTACACAATCCCAATACCAAACCCCTTCCCATTCACTCCCATTGTACACAATCCCAATACCAAACCCCTTCCCATTCACTCCCATTGTACACAATCCCAATCCCAAACCCCTTCCCATTCACTCCCATTGTACACAATCCCAATCCCAAACCCCTTCCCATTCACTCCCATTGTACACAATCCCTTACCCTGCTGACTAAGCAGTGACTGTACATTTACACAGTGATCCTTACCCTGCTGAATAAACAGTGACTCTGTACAGTTACACAGTGAGTGATCCTTACCCTGCTGAATACACAGTGAATCTGTACAGTTACACAGTGAGTGATCCTTACCCTGCTGAATAAACAGTGTCTCTGTACAGTTACACAGTGAGTGATCCTTACCCTGCTGAATACACAGTGAATCTGTACAGTTACACAGTGAGTGATCCTTACCCTGCTGAATAAACAGTGACTCTGTACAGTTACACAGTGAGTGATCCTTACCCTGCTGAATACACAATGACTGTGCAGTTACACAGTGAGTGATCTTTACCCTGCTGAATAACAGTGACTCTGTGCAGTTACAGTGAGTGATCCTTTCCCTGCTGAATAACAGTGACTCTGTACAGTTACTCAGTGAGTGATCCTTAACCTGCTGAATAAACAGTGACTCTGTACAGTTACACAGTGATCCTTACCCTGATGAATACACAGTGACTCTGTACAGTTACACAGTGAGTGATCCTTACCCTGATGAATACACAGTGACTCTGTACAGTTACACAGTGAGTGATCCTTACCCTGCTGAATACACAGTGACTCTGTGCAGTTACACAGTGAGTGATCCTTACCCTGCTGAATAACTGTGACTCTGTTAGAAGTCTCACAACACCAGGTTAAAGTCCAACAGGTTTATTTGGTTACACAGTGAGTGATCCTTACCCTGCTGAATAAACAGTGACTGTACAGTTACACAGTGAGTGATCCTTACCCTCTGAATAAACAGTGACTCTGTACAGTTACACAGTGATCCTTACCCTGCTGAATAAACAGTGACCCTGTACAGTTACACAGTGAGTGATCCTTACCCTCTGAATAAACAGTGACTCTGTACAGTTACACAGTGTGATCCTTACCCTGCTGAATAAACAGTGACTCTGTACAGTTACACAGTGTGTGATCCTTACCCTGCTGAATACACAGTGACTCTGTACAGTTACACAGTGACTAATCCTTACCCTGCTGAATAAACAGTGTCTCTGTACAGTTACACAGTGACTAATCCTTACCCTGCTGAATAAACAGTGACTCTGTACAGTTACACAGTGAGTGGTCCTTACCCTGCTGAATAAACAGTGACTCTGTACAGTTACACAGTGAGTGATCCTTACCCTGCTGAATAAACAGTGACTCTGTACAGTTACACAGTGTGTGACCCTTACCCTGCTGAATAAACAGTGACTCTGTACAGTTACACAGTGATCCTTACCCTGCTGAATACACAGTGACTCTGTACGGTTACACAGTGAGTGACCCTTACCCTGCTGAATAAACAGTGACTGTGCAGTTACACAGTGATTAGTCCTTACCCTGCTGAATAAACAGTGACTCTGTACAGTTACACAGTGATCCTTACCCTGCTGAATAAACAGTGACTCTGTGCAGTTACACAGTGAGTGATCCTTACCCTGCTGAATAACAGTGACTGTACAGTGACACAGTGAGTGATCCTTACCCTGCTGAATAACAGTGACTGTACAGTTATACAGTGAGTGACCCTTAGCCTGCTGAATACACAGTGACTCTGTGCAGTTACACAGTGATCCTTACCCTGCTGAATAAACAGTGACTCTGTACAGTTACACAGTGATCCTTACCCTGCTGAATAACAGTGACTGTGCAGTTACATAGTCTGTGATCCTTACCCTGCTGAATACACAGTGACTCTGTACAGTTACACAGTGAGTGATCCTTACCCTGCTGAATAACAGTGACTCTGTACAGTTACACAGTGATCCTTACCCTGCTGAATAAACAGTGACTCTGTGCAGTTACACAGTGAGTGATCCTTACCCTGCTGAATAACAGTGACTCTGTACAGTTACACAGTGATGCTTACCCTGATGAATAAACAGTGACTCTGTACAGTTACACAGTGAGTGATCCTTATCCTGCTGAATACACAGTGACTCTGTACAGTTACACAGTGAGTGATCCTTACCCTGCTGAATAAACAGTGACTCTGTACAGTTACACAGTGACTGATCCTTACCCTGCTGAATAACAGTGACTCTGTACAGTTACACAGTGTTCCTTACCCTGCTGAATAACAGTGACTCTGTACAGTTACACAGTGATCCTTACCCTGCTGAATAACAGTGACTCTGTACAGTTATACAGTGAGTGACCCTTAGCCTGCTGAATACACAGTGACTCTGTGCAGTTACATAGTGTGTGATCCTTACCCTGCTGAATAAGCAGTGACTCTGTACAGTTACACAGTGACTGATCCTTACCCTGCTGAATAAACAGTCACTCTGTACAGTTACACAGTGATCCTTACCCTGCTGAATAAACAGTCACTCTGTACAGTTACACAGTGATCCTTACCCTGATGAATACACAGTGACTCTGTACAGTTACACAGTGAGTGATCCTTACCCTGCTGAATAAACAGTGACTCTGTACAGTTACACAGTGAGTGATCCTTACCCTGCTGAATAACAGTGACTCTGTACAGTTACACAGTGAGTGATCCTTACCCTGCTGAATAACAGTGACTCTGTTCGAAGTCTCACAACACCAGGTTAAAGTCCAGCAGGTTTATTTGGTAGCAAATACCTTAAGCTTTCGGAGCTCTGCTCCTTCGTCAGATGGAGTGGAAATCTGCTCTCAAACAGTGCAAACAGACAGAATCAAGTTGCAGAATACTGATTAGAATGCGAATCCTACAGCCAGCCAGGTCTTAAATGTACAGACAATGTGGGTGGAGGGAACATTAAACACAGGTTAAAGAGATGTGTATTGTCTTCAGACAGAACAGCTAGTGAAATTCTGCAAGTCCAGGAGCCATCTGTGGGGGTTACTGATAGTGTGACATAGTGGAGCGGAGCGGAGCCCCGGAGCGGAGAAGCTACGGCATCTCCTCCGGAGCCTTCAACATGTCATTGATGAAGACGAACATCTCGCCAAGGCCATCCCCACACCCCCACTTCTTGCCTTCAAACAACCGCACAACCTCAAACAGACCATTGTCCGCAGCAAACTACCCAGCCTTCAGGAGAACAGTGACCACGACACCACACAACCCTGCCACAGCAACCTCTGCAAGACGTGCCGGATCATCAACACGGATGCCATCATCTCACGTGAGAACACCATCCACCAGGTACACGGTACCTACTCTTGCAACTCGGCCAACGTTGTCTACCTGATACGCTGCAGGAAAGGATGTCCCGAGGCACGGTACATTGGGGAAACCACGCAGACGCTGCGACAACGGATGAATGAACACCGCTCGACAATCACCAGGCAAGACTGTTCTCTTCCTGTTGGGGAACACTTCAGCAGTCACGGGCATTCAGCCTCGGATCTTCAGGTAAGCGTTCTCCAAGGCGGCCTTCACGACACACGACAGCGCAGAGTCGCTGAGCAGAAACTGATAGCCAAGTTTCGCACACATGAGGACGGCCTAAACAGGGATGTTGGATTTATGTCACATTATCAGTAACCCCCACAGCTTGCCTCCTGGGCTTGCAGAATTTCACTAGCTGTTCTGTCTGAAGACAATACACATCTCTTTAACCTGTGTTTAATGCTCCCTCCACTCACATTGTCTGTACATTTAAGACCTGGCTGGCTGTAGGGATTCGCATTCTAATTAGTATTCTGTAACTTGATTTCTGTGTCTCTGTGCCCTGTTTGAGAGCAGATTTCAACTCCATCTGACGAAGGAGCAGCGCTCCGAAAGCTAATGGTATTTGCTACCAAATAAACCTGTTGGACTTTAACCTGGTGTTGTGAGACTTCTTACTGTGTTTACCCCAGTCCAACGCCGGCATCTCCACATCTGTACAGTTACACAGTGATCCTTACCCTGCTGAATAAAGAGTGATTGTTATTTCAGGATGAGAGTTTCTTGTTGGCTGTGTGTTCTATTCAGCAGAGTAAGGGTTCCACAGTGGAACTGTGTTGAGTTCCTGTTTTATTCTGGATCGTGTGGGGTCAGCAGTGAGAGTGCTGATCGCAATTGGGAAGTGGTGTATGGATATATTTTGAGCTCACTTGCTTGTGAAATTCTCACTATTGGGAAATCTGTGCGGGACACTTTATACTTTCAAATTTACCGTAACGAACCCCTAAAAATGGAAGTGACGGAATAGTAACCCACCCCGCTCAGTGAGTATTGGAAACACTGTCTGGGAAGTCTTTCAAACCCTGTTTAACTGGAATCCCACACAATCCGACTGGGGTGGCACAGCGGGTTAGCACTGCTGCCTCAAGGCAAGAAGTCTCACAACACCAGGTTAAAGTCCAACAGGTTTATTTGGTAGGAAATACCATAACCTGGTGTTGTGAGACTTCTTACTGTGCTTACCCCAGTCCAACGCCGGCATCTCCACATCATGGCTACCATCGACGCCTCACAGCGCCAGAGTCTGCACCTTCTCCCCGTGTCTGCGTGGGTTTCCTCCGGGTGCTCCGGTTTCCTCCCACAGTCCAAAGACGTGCAGGTTAGATGCATAGGCCAGGCTAAATTCTCCCTCAGTGTTACCCGAACAGGCAATTTAGCATGGCCAATCCACCTAACCTACACATCTTTGGACACAAAGGGACAATTTAGCATGGCCAATCCACCTAACCTGCACATCTTTGGACACTAAGGGGCAATTTAGCACGGCCAATCCCCCTAACCTGCACATCTTTGGACACTAAGGGGCAATTTAGCATGGCCAATCCACCTAACCCGCACATCTTTGGACACTAAGGGGCAATTTAGCATAGCCAATCCACCTAACCCGCACATCTTTGGACACTAAGGGGCAATTTAGCACGGCCAATCCACCTAACCTACACATCTTTGGACACTAAGGGGCAATTTAGCACGGCCAATCCACCTAACCTACACATCTTTGGACACTAAGGGGCAATTTAGCGCAGCCAATCCACCTAACCTGCACATCTTTGGACACTAAGGGGCAATTTAGCACGGCCAATCCACCTAACCTACACATCTTTGGACACTAAGGGACAATTTAGCATGGCCAATCCACCTAACCTACACATCTTTGGACACTAAGGGGCAATTTAGCATAGCCAATCCACCTAACCCGCACATCTTTGGACACTAAGGGACAATTTAGCATGGCCAATCCACCTAACCTTCACATCTTTGGACACTAATGGACAATTTAGCATGGCCAATCCACCTAACCCGCACATCTTTGGACACTAAGGGACAATTTAGCATGGCCAATCCACCTAACCCGCACATCTTTGGACACTAAGGGACAATTTAGCATGGCCACTCCCCCTAACCTGCACATCTTTGGACACTAAGGGACAATTTAGCACGGCCAATCCACCTAACCTGCACATCTTTGGACACTAAGGGGCAATTTAGCATTGTCAATCCATCTTTGGAGTGTGGGAGGAAACCGGAGCACCCGGATGAAACCCACGCAGACACGGGGGAGAATGTGCAGACTCCGCACAGACAGTGACCCGAGCCGGGAATCGAACCCGGGTCCCTGGCGCTGTGAGGCAGCAGCGCCAACCCGCTGTGCCGCCGTGCCGGATTGAGGTGGGAGATGGAAATAGAAGGAGAGTGGGGCGAGGTGGGTGGTGATTCGAGCAGTTCTCCCCAGTGTCCTGGCCAACATTCCTCCCTCAGCGTACAACACCTGAAGGAAATTAACTTGGCCATTCCCGGATAGCTGTTAATGGGAGCTTCCTGCGCGCCAATTGACTACCTGTGACCGGTTAAAAGTTCCTGATTGGCTGATGAGGTTGATCGTATCAGATAATTTCACCCTCCGAGAGGGTGGTGAGTGTTTGATTTTCGTTAACCTTCCCCCGTCTCTGCCGCAGACTCTGAAGAAGAAAGGTTTCAATGGCTGTGACAGCCCGGAGCCTGACGTAGATGATGCAATTGAACAGAGCCCATTCGGGGAGGACAAGTACAGGAAGGTGAACGAGGACATCGATATCTTGTTCAAACGATACGGGGTGAGTAACCCAGAAAGGCCAGGCCGCACTGCCTTCGCCTAGCGCCTCAGCGTCGAACACAGGAACCGGGGAGGGGCATGGGGAGGAAAGGGTCACTGATTCCTCCTCGAGCCTGTTACACAGGAACAGGAGGAGGCCATTCAGCCCCTCGGGCAAGTTACACAGGAACCGGGGGAGGCCATTTGGCCCCTTAAGCCCTTTACAAAGAAGCATTAAGTCTGATATCCCACTCTCCCAAGTCCCATATCCCCCGAGCCCATATCCCCCTCCAATGTCCCATATCCGCTATCCCAGTCCCATATCCCCCCTCCTCAGTCCCATATCCCCCCCTCCCCAGTCCCATATCCCACCTCCACAGTCCCATGTCCCCTATACGAGTCCCAGATCCCCCTCCCAGTCCCATATCCCCCTCCCCAGTCCCATGTATCTCCTTCCACACTCCCATATATCTCCCCTATTCACATATCCCCTTCCACACTCCTTACCACCCTCCCACTCCCATATCCCACTGCCCCACTCCCATGTCCCCCACTCCCATATCCCACTGCCCCACTGCCCCACTCCCATGTCCCCCACTCCCATGTCCCCCACTCCCATGTCCCCCACTCCCATGTCCCCCACTCCCATGTCCCCCACTCCCATGTCCCCCACTCCCATGTCCCCACTCCCATATCCCTACTCCCATATCCCCCACTCCCATATCCCACTGCCCCACTCCCATTTCCCCTCCCCACTCCCATATCCCCCTCCCCACTCCCATATCCCCCTCCCCACTCCCATATCCCCCTCCCCACTCCCATCTCCCCCTTCCCACTCCCATATCCCCCTCCCCACTCCCATATCCCTCTCCCCACTCCCATATCCCCCACCCCACTCCCATCTCCCCCTTCCCACTCCCATATCCCCCTCCCCACTCCCATATCCCTCTCCCCACTCCCATATCCCCCACCCCACTCCCATCTCCCCCTTCCCACTCCCATATCCCCCTCCCCACTCCCATATCCCTCTCCCCACTCCCATATCCCTCTCCCCACTCCCATATCCCCCACCCCACTCCCATATCCCCCACCCCACTCCCATATCCCCCTCCCCCACTCCCATATCCCCCTCCCCCACTCCCATATCCCCACTACCATATCCCCCACTCCCATATCCCCCACTCCCATATCCCCCACTCCCATATCCCCCACTCCCATATACCCCACTCCCATACCCCCACTACCATACCCCCACTCCCATATCCCCCACTCCCATATCCCCCACTCCCATATCCCCCACTCCCATATCCCCCACTCCCATATCCCCCACTCCCATATCCCCCACTCCCATATCCCACTGCCCCACTCCCATGTCCCCCACTCCCATGTCCCCCACTCCCATGTCCCCCACTCCCATGTCCCCCACTCCCATGTCCCCCACTCCCATGTCCCCCACTCCCATATCCCCACTCCCATATCCCCACTCCCATATCCCTACTCCCATATCCCTCGCTCCCATATCCCCCACTCCCATATCCCCCGCTCCCATATCCCCCACTCCCATATCCCCCACTCCCATATACCACTGCCCCACTCCCATATCCCCCTCCCCACTCCCATATCCCCCTCCCCACTCCCATATCCCCCTCCCCACTCCCATATCCCCCTCCCCACTCCCATCTCCCCCTCCCCACTCCCATATCCCCCTCCCCACTCCCATATCCCTCTCCCCACTCCCATATCCCCCACCCCACTCCCATATCCACCTCCCCACTCCCATATCCCCCTTCCCACTCCCATATCCCCTTCCCCACTCCCATATCCCCCTCCCCCACTCCCGTATCCCCCTCCCCCACTCCTATATCCCCCTCCCCCACTTCCATATCCCCCTCCCCCACTCCCATATCCCCCTCCCCACTCCCATCTCCCCCTTCCCACTCCCATACCCCCCTCCCCACTCCCATATCCCCCTCCCCCACTCTCATATCCCCCTCCCCCACTATCATAACCCCCTCCCCCACTCCCATATCCCCCTCCCCCACTCCCATATCCCCCACTCCCATATCCCCCACTCCCATATCCCCCACTCCCATACCCCCACTCCCATACCCCCACTCCCATACCCCCCACTCCCATACCCCCCACTCCCATACCCCCCACTCCCATACCCCCCACTCCCATACCCCCCACTCCCATATCCCCCTGTCCCATATCCCCCACTCCCATATCCCCCACTCCCATATCCCCCTGCCCCACTCTCATATCCCCCTCCCCCACTCCCATATCCCCCTCCCCTGCTCCCATATCCCCCTCCACCTCCCCCTCCCACTCCACACCCCACTCCCATATCCCCCACTCCCATATCCCCCTGCCCCACTCCCGTATCCCCCACTCCCATATCCCCCTGCCCCACTCCCATGTCCTCCACTCCCATATCCCCCACTCCCATATCCCTCACTCCCATTCCCATATCCCCCACTCCCATTCCCATATCCCCCTCCCCCTCTCCCATACCCGCTGCATCCTTACACTGCAGAATGTTCCAAGTGTTTAGTGTAACGGCAGAGAGACGGCTTTATAATCAGACCCGTCTTTAACCCAGCCCCCCATTAGTTACAGGAATTTATATTTTAGTTAATTTACAGGGTGTGGGCCTCACTGGCCAGGCCCAGTATTCATTGCCCATCCCTAATTGCCCCTCGAGAAGGCAGTGGGTGAGCCCCCCATCTTGAACTGGGCCGTTCCGAAGGGGAGCCAGACTGACTGCGATCTGAATCAGTGTCACATCTCAGCCAAAAGCTTGGGGGAAGCGGTGTCCGAGTGGTATCATCGCGATTCTATTAATCCAGAAACTCAGCGAATGTCCTGGGGGACCCGGGTTCGAATCCCGCCGATGGTGGAATTTGAATTCAATAAAAAAATATCTGGAATTAAGAATCTACTGATGACCCATTGTGGGAAAAACCCATCTGGTTCCCTTCAGAGAAGGAAATCTGCCGTCCTTACCCCGGTCTGGCCTACATGTGACTCCAGAGCCACAGCAATGTGGTTGTCTCTCAACTCCAAGGGGCAACGAGGGATGGGCAATAAATGCTGGGCCCAGCCAGCGACGCCCATGTCCCAGGAATGAATAATAAGAATAATGTAAAGCAGAGGTTCCCTCCATGTCCATCTCCCCGGACTGTGGTCTGCAGTCTTTACTTGGGCTGAATCTCTCTCAGGCAAAACCCAAGGGAAATGTGCGGGGTTCCACGGCTCGGGCAGAGGAGAAAGCCTGAGCAAGGTACCCTGTCTGAGAGTCAGTGCCGACTCATAGGAACATAGAAGATAGGAGCTGGAGGAGGCCATTCGGCCCTTCGAGCCTGCTCCCGCCCATTCAACACCATCCTGGCTGATCCATAGAACCGTAGAAAATTACAGCTCAGAAACAGGCCTTTTGGCCCTTCTTGTCTGTGCCGAACCATTTTGTGCCTCGTCCCACTGACCTGCACTTGGACCATATCCCTCCACACCCCTCTCATCCATCAAACCGTCCAAGTTTTTCTTAAATGTTAAAAGTTTACCACTTAATCCGGCAGCTCATTCCACACTCCCACCACTCTCTGCGTGAAGAAGCCCCCCCCCTAATATTCCCCTTAAACTTTTCTCCTTTCACCCTTAACCCATGCCCTCTGTTTTTTTTTCTCCCCTAGCCTCAGCGGAAAAAGCCTGCTTGCATTCACTCTATCTATACCCGTCAAAATCTTATACACCTCTATCAAATCTCCCCTCAATCTTCTACGCTCCAGGGAATAAAGTCCCAACCTATTCAATCTCTCTCTGTAACTCAGCTTCTCAAGTCCCGGCAACATCCTTGTGAACCTTCTCTGCACTCTTTCAACCTTATTTACATCCTTCCTGTAACTAGGTGACC
>NW_027591568.1:0-83588 GCF_964213995.1 Mustelus asterias | reverse complement strand
GATCACACCCCCCTCCCCCCCCAAACCCACATCCCACCCCCCCCCCAACCCACATCCCACCTCCCCCCCAAACCCAATTCTCATCCCACCTCCCCCCCCAAACCCCATCCCCCCCCCACCCTCCCCCCCCCAAACCACATCCCCCCTCCCCCCCCCAAACCCACATCCTCCCTCCCCCCCCAAACCCACATCCCCCCTCCCCCCCCAAACCCACATCCCCCCTCCCCCCCCAAACCCACATCCCCCCTCCCCCCCCAAACCCACATCCCACCTCCCCCCCCAAACCCACATCCCACCTCCCCCCCCAAACCCACATCCCCCCTCCCCCCCCCAAACCCACATCCCCCCTCCCCCCCCCAAACCCACATCCCCCTCCCCCCCCCAAACCCACATCCCACCTCCCCCCCGCAAACCCACCTCCCCCCCCAAACCCACCTCCCCCCCCCAAACCCACCTCCCCCCCCCCCCCAAACCCACCTCCCCCCCCCCAAACCCACATCCCACCTCCCCCAAACCCACATCCCACCTCCCCCAAACCCACATCCCACCTCCCCCAAACCCACATCCCACCTCCCCCAAACCCACATCCCACCTCCCCCCAAACCCACATCCCACCTCCCCCAAACCCACATCCCACCTCCCCCCCCCCAATCCCACCTCCCCCCCCACATACCCACATCCCCCCCACATACCCACATCCCCCCCCACATACCCACATCCCCCCCACAAACCCACATCCCACCTCCCAAACCCACATCCCACCTCACACCCTCCCCCCCAAACCCACATCCCACCTCCCCCCTCCCCCCCAAACCCACATCCCACCTCCCCCCTCCCCCCCAAACCCACATCCCACCTCCCCCCTCCCCCCCAAACCCACATCCCACCTCCTCCCCCCCCCCCCCAAACCCACATCCCACCTCCTCCCCCCCCCCCAACCCACATCCCACCTCCTCCCCCCCCCACAACCTACATCCCAACCCACCCACCCAATTCAGACAGGAATGAGGGTCCCCAGATGGGCTGCTGCCCCACTACTGTCACTCTGGATGAATCCTCTGACTTTCAGTTGAATGCAGTGTTTTGGGCTGTTGTGATCACTGCTGGAGATGGAGCAGGAGCTGTTGGAGATCGAGTTTGACTGTTTGCAAACACTGCCATTCATTATTGCAATCATCACATGTCTGCCTCCCTGTTGATTGAAGTGTGTGGTGGGGTCCACTCACCAACCCCACTTAGAAATTCAGAGTGCCCTAATTGAAGCATTCATAATGTAGGAGATTTGAATGTAATTGCTGGGTTCATCAATCATTTAATAGTTTTCAAAGCTCAACTTAGCTCACGCGCACTCTTGCATATAGAAGGAGACTTGCATTTTAGTAGCATCTCTCAGGATGTTCCAAGGTGCTTTACAGCCAATAAGTTTTTTTGAAGGATAGCCACTGTTGTAACACAGGTAGCAGAGTCGCTAATTTGTACACAACAAGATCCAACAAACATCAATGCAATAATGAGCAAATGGTCTGCTTTCGCCATGTTGATTTGAGAGATGAATATTGTCAAGGACACTGGAGAAAATTCTTTGGAATTGTGCCACGGGATAACTTACACCCTCCCCACTCCAAGGGTCCACACTATGCCTTGGTTTAACTTCTGACCCAGCGATAGCACAGCACCCCCTCAGTGCTGGGACTGACAGCATGATTCACCTCATGTATCTGGGAAAAACAGATGTCACCGTGGGCTATGGGTGGGAGCAATTATAAACTACCTCTTGGGAGGGGGCCATGGGGGGGGGATTGGGCAGGATGCCGGTTTTACTCATTACTGACTCCAATAGTAAGAAACAGCCTCGCGCCCTGATCCCTTCAATTCAAATCCCTTCACCCAACCATTTCCGAAAGATTAGGGACGAGAGGTGACCAAAGCTCTGAGCTGGGGACGCCCTTCTGGTGGGTAGTTGCCTCCGTAGAACTCAGGGTGAGGGAGTTAGACATGGCCCAAACTTGGGACATTTTGAAAGGGCTCAGACAGTGGGAGGAGGGTGGGACTGGAGCACAAATACAATGCAGGCAATAAAATCAAGGTTGACATTTCCTGCTTTAAGTCATAGCCAGCATGTGTCTCAAGTTACAGGTGGCGTCAGAGTGTTTAATCGTGTAGGTAGGCTCATTAAATTCCATACTCGCACCATCCTGCACTTAGTGGGAACTGACTGGCAAACCGTGCAAGGGGTTATCTCATCAATCGCCACCAGTTACCCCCACAACACTGGGGCTAAATGTTCAGCATTAACTTGCTGGTTTGCTCTCTCTGCCAGGTTTACTAGACCTCCTGTCAAATTACATCAAGTAAGAAGTTTAACAACACCAGGTTAAAGTCCAACGGGTTTATTTGGTAGCAAAAGCCACACAAGCTTGTGTGGCTTTTGCTCCCAAATAAACCCGTTGGACTTTAACCTGGTGTTGTTAAACGTCTTACTGTGTTTACCCCAGTCCAACGCCGGCATCTCCACATCAAAATTACATCAAACCATTCCACATCGCTGGTCAGACCTCGGCTGCAGTCTTATGCCCAATTCTGGGCATTTAGGAAGGATGTAGGAGATTGACCTGACCAATAGCTGGAATCGAGTGTGGGGGGGGGGGGGGGGGGGGAGGGGGAGGGGTGTTATCTTATGAGGAAAGGGAGGACAAATTGGGCCTGTATCCTTTGAAGTTTCGAAGAATGGGAGGTGATCTTATTGAAACATAGCGGATGCCGGAGGGACTTGACAGTCCGGATGCTGAGAGGATGTTTCCCCTTATGAAAGGGACCAGAACTTGGGGATACAGTTTTAAAATAAGGGACCTCCCATTTAAGACGGAGATGAGGAGAAATTCTCTCACTTGCAGATGGTGAATCTTTGGAACTCTTTTCCCCAGACAGCAATGGAGTCAGGGTCATTGAATATTTTTAATGCTGGGGAGGTGGCCTAGTGGTATTGACATTGGACTGGTAATCCAGAGACCCAAGGTCATGCTCTGGGGACCCAGGTTCAAATCCCACCATGGCGGATGGTGAATTTGAATTCAATAAAAATTTTGAAAGATTTTGATCGAGCAAGTAAGGACACAGGCTATTGACAGAAGAACTGGAGGTGAGATGAGGAGAAACGTTTCCCTGTAGCAAATTATGTTCTGGAACACACCATCTGAAAGGGTGGTGGAAGCAGGTTAAATAGAACCGGATAAAAAGGAAGGTAATAAACATTCCAGGAACAATGGGGAAAGCTCAGGGAAGTATAGAAAGGTAGAAGCAGGAGTAGGCCATTAAGCTCTTCGAGCCTGCTCCACCATTCATTATGACCATGGCTGATCATCAAATTCAATATCATGATATCCCCTTGCTCCCATATCCATTGATCTCTTTAGCCCCAAGAGCTATATCTAATTTCTTCTTGAAATCAGACAACATTTTGGCCTCAACTACATTCTGTGGTAGTGAGTTCCACACATTCACCATCTTCTGGGTGAAGAAATTTCCTCACCTCAGTTCTAAAAGGTTTACCCCATATCCTCAAACTATGACCCTCACCATTAGGAACATTCTTTCTGAATCTCTACTGTCTAATCCCGTTAGAATTTTATAAGTTTCATATCCCTTCTTACTCTTCTGAACTCCAATGAATAGTCCTAGCCGACTTGATCTCTCCTCATATGGTAAACCTGCCATCCCAGGAATCAGCCTGGTAAACCTTCGCTGTACTCCCTCTCTAGCAAGGACATTCTTCCTCAGGTAAGGACACCAAAACGGCACACAATACTCCAGGTATGGCCTCACCAATGCCCTATACAATTGCAGTAAAATATCTCTATTCCTATACTCAAATTCTCTAACTATGAAGGCCAACATACCATTTGACTTCTTCACTGCCTGCTGCACCTGCACGCTTACTTTCAGCGACTGGTACACGAGGACACCAAAGTCTTGCTGAGTATCCACTTATCAAATATCAAACATGCCTACCGCTCTATCACCCACCCACACTTTGGCAAATCAGACCACAAGGCTGTGCTCCTGCTCCCGGCTTCCAAGCAAAAACTGAAATGGGAGAGTCCATCAAAGAAAATCGTGCAACGTTGGTCTGAGGAATTAGATGATCTCCTATGGGACTGCTTCGAGTCAGTGAACTGGTCAGTACTTAAAACTCTGACCAGCCTGAACAAGTACGCCACTACAATAACTGACTTCATTAGTAAGTGTGTAGAAGACTTTGTGTCAAAGAAGCAAATCCGTGTGTTCCCCAACCGGAAACAGTGGATGAAGAGGGATATCCACTGCTTGCTCAAGTCCAGGTCTGAAGCGTTCAAGTCAGCCGACTGTGACCTATACAAGAAAGGCAGAAATGATCTAAGGAGATCCATCAAAAATGCCAAAAGCCAGCATCGGATGAAGCTAGAGTCCCAGGCTCGCCACACAGACTCCCACCGACTACGGCAAGGTCTGCAAGATATAACAGGCTACAAGATGAAGGCATGTAAAATCGCCGGGACTAATGCACCCCTCCCCAATGAGCTCAATGCATTCTATGCCCATTTTGAGCAAGAGGACAGCGAGAGCATACCCTCCATCTGTTCATCCACCTGACGAACCTGTATCCGATGTCACCATCACAGATGTCAGAGCAGCTTTCTCGAAGGTCAACCCATCGAAAGCAACTGGCCCGTGTGGGGTACCCGAACGAGCACTTAGATCCTGCATGGATCAACTGGCGGGGATATTCGCAGACATCAACCTTTCTTTACACCAATCTGTAGTCCCCATCTGCTTCAAGATGACGACCATCATCCTGATACCAAAACGCCAGGCAGCGTGCCTTAATGACTATCGTCCAGTGCTTCGAAAGGTTAGTCATGGGACAAATCACTTTGATAAATCAATTGACAAATCAATTCTGGCCTCCCAAATTGCCTGGATCCACTACAGTTCGCCTATCATCGCAATAGGTCCACAGTAGACGCCATTTCCCTGGTCCTGCACTCATCCCTGGAACACTTAGATAACAAAGATACCTATGTCAGACTCCTATTTATCGACTACAGCTCAGATTGCCACACCATTATTCCTACGAAACTCGTCTCCAAACTCCATGGCCTGGGGCTTGGCTCCTCCCTCTGCGACTGGATCCTAGACTTCCTAACCCACAGACCACAATCAGTAAGCAGAGGCAACAAAATATTCTCCACAATCATCCTCAACACTGGTGCCCCACAAGGCTGTGTTCTCACATGTAGAATGTAATGTTATGACTGTAACCCTATATTCTGCACTCTCTCGTTTCCTTCTCTATGAACAGCATGTTTTGTCTGTATCGCGCGTAAGAAACAATACTTTTCACTGTATGTTAATACATGTGACAATAATAAATCAAATCAAATTCAAATCAAATCATCCCCCACTATACTCTTTATCCACTATTGTGGCTAAATTCCCCTCCAACTCCATTTTCAAGTTGACAATTTTCAAGATGACACCACCGTAGTGGGTCGGATCTCAAACAATGACGAGACAGAGTACAGGAATGAGATAGAGAATCTGATGAACTGGTGCGGCAACAATAATCTCTCCCTCAATGTCAACAAAATAAAGGAGATAGTCATTGAGTTCAGGAAACGTAGTGGAGGACATATACCTGTCTACATCAATGGGGATGAAGTAGAAATAGTTGAGAGCTTCAAATGTTTAGGTGTCCAGATCACCAACAACCAGTCCTGGTCCCTCCATGCCGACGCTATAGTTAAGAAAGCCCACCAACACTTCTACTTTCTCAGGAGGCTAAGAAAATTTGGCATGTCTGCTATGACTCTCAGCAACTTTGAGATGCACCATAGAAAGCATTCTTTCTGGTTGTATCACAGCTTGGTATGGCTCCTGCTCTGTCCAAGACTGAAAGAAACTACAAAAGGTCGTGAACAAAGCCCAATTTGTTCAAACCAGCCTCCCATCCATTGACTCTGTCTACACTTCCTGCTGTCTCGGAAAGCAGCCAGCATAATTAAGGACCCCACGCACCCGGAAATACTCTCTTCCACCTTCTTCCATCAGGAAAAAAATACTAAAGTCTGAGGACACATATCAACCGACTCAAGAACAGCTTCTTCCCTGCTGCCATCAGACTTTTGAATGGACCTATCTCACACCAAGTTGATCTTTCTCTACACCCTAGCTATGACTGTAACACTATATTCTGCACCCTCTCCTTTCCTTCTCTGTGAACGGTACGCTTTGTCTGTATAGTGCGCAAGAAACAATACTTGTCACTGTACACTAATACATGTGACAATAATAAATCAAATCAAAACACTTTCCTCAATTTACACCTATTCAAGCAATAACCTGTCTTCCTATTACTGCTACCAAAGTGGATAACCTCACATTTATCGACATTATACTGTATCTGCCATACAGATGCCCACACTCTTAGCCTTTCCAAATCAGGCTGAAGCATCATTGCATCCTCCTCACAGCTCACCCTCCCACCCAACTTTGTAACATCTACAAATTTGGAGATAATACATTTCGTTCCCTCTTCCAAATCATTAATATACAAATGTGAACACTTGCGTCCTAGCACAGATCTCTGCGGTGCCCCACTAGTCACTGCCTGCCAATCAGAAAAAGGCCCATTTATGCCAACTCTCTGTTCCCTATCTGCTAACCAACTTTCTATCCATTTCAAGACATTACCTGCAATCCCATGCACTTTAACTTTGCATAGTAGTTTGCTATGTGACACCTTGTCGAAAGCATCCTGAAAGTCTAAATCAAGCACATCCACTGGTTCTCCTTGGTCAACTCTACTAGTTACATCCTCAAAGAATTCCACATATGAATAACAGGTTAGGATCAGCATGGACATAGGTCGAATGGCCTCCTTTTGTGATGCTACGACAACATGTTCACTCATTCAGGCCGTGTCTGTTACCACGGCATCCTTTCATGCTCAAAATCTATAGCCAATTATGTCACCAAATTGTTATGATCCCAGTTGATGTTATAACTGGATGGGAAGATCCCAGAATGGAACCCTGGCTCAAAACAGTATAACTTGTACTTTTTTTAAAATGTGGAGGAACAGTCACAGGACCGCCAATTAATTTTTTTATAACGAGAAAAATAATGTCTCAAACATGTAAAATTGGATGATGATACAATACTCCTTTACTTCCCCTTAGCCTAACACACAGATCTTAAGACTAACGCGATTACAAAGTATATTTTAAAACTACAGCGATGTCAGTAACACAACATTCCTTTAAGCACACAGATTGGCTGTGGCCAAAACACAGACTCCACTCTGAACCCAAAGTTAATGTTTGTGGAATTTTCCTCAGAATCCCTCCAGATGATTGTCACACGAGTTTCCAAACTCCATTCCCAGAAAACACGCTTTCACAACACTGCTTTCCATCAGCGGTTTACATTCGAAAATCTAGTCCACGTTTCCCAAATAACTCTCAACATTAAATTCACTATCCAGGATTTTCAACTCCCTCTCTGGGATTTCTTTGTCTAGACTGTTATACAAGCTGTTCACAATTGCTTTAACCCTCAAATTCCAGATTCTATTAAAATGGCATCAAACTTCTGATTTATCTCCGAGGGCTGCTTTCCCACTTTAATTCTGATTACGGCAATTGTCTTTTTAACGAGAACATTGTTTACTTTTCCATTTGAACTTTCCTGAACGACACCTTGGTCTCTGTTCTCAAAACTCCAGTCTTTTTTCTGACCCAATTCCCCGGTTATCCATGTTCTTTGGGAAATATGCCCAGCTTCCCCTGGTACAGTTGAGATGTTCACACCCCAGTGTACTATCTTCAACTGCAATACATCCATTTAAAAGTAACACACCTTTCTACTTTAAAAGGCCCCCAGTTGCTAAGCAACCACTGCTATCTTTGCCAGGCTCTATTTATTCTTCACATCATAATCCTCTCTAAGCATAACAGAAACACAATTGGAATTGAAACCAACCCCCAGACATACAAACGCCTTTGTCCAACATGAATCTAACTATAGGTTTTTACCCTTACAGGCCCAGAAACATTAAATCAAACCCACTTAAAAACTATACTTTATTTCTAACGTTTCCAATATAAATATAAATCCCTTACAACTACCTTTTTTTCCCCCCAAACAAGATCGGAAACCAACCTGGCTCCTGTTCGAACGACATACAAGACGCAGCAACAACAAGTATTAAAAGCAAGAGCCTTTACTGATGAGAATGACCACAGTCTCGGAGGAGAATGTTTGCTGATGATGGGACTCTTGTGATCAGTGCAAAGATTTGTGGGCAGGTTGCAGTATTACCTGAGGAACGGTCTCCACATATTGCACAGATATGCTTGGCCATCGAGTTGGGGCTGTAACAGTTCATGTTCCCAAGTCCGCTCAGGCCGGGAGGTGGCTTAATATCCTCTGTACTACTGACGTTATTCACCGTATTAATCTGAGTGAAAAAAAATAAAGTCGGTTTTAAAAACATACGAGAGTTCGGAAAGTGTACACTCTGCACCCCCATTTAATCCCCTTCCACGGGCATTGCTGGTGAGAATCACTCGTGAAGAATATGTAGCTACCCTGTTCCTGGAAATGTCTGTGTGATAAAATATAAAACAAAGAACAGACAGTCTTTGCAGTTGTAAACGTGCCGCCAAAAACACGTGAGTTGAAATAAGGCAGGAAGAGATTCACATGGAACACGAGTGCCGCAGCATAGGCTAGTTGCACTGTTTCTATGCTTGATGTCTTTCCAAGTTAGACGATGGCTCCATTTTCTGCTGATACAGCTCTTGCAACCGTTTAAAGTATGTAACACGCGCCAGATGTCACACTTGGTTACAGCAGAAAAGCAACCCTGAAAACCAAGTATCTCAGTCGCTTAACCTGGGTGCTGACGCTCGCAAGCACTTTTCCAAACACCAATTAGACTTTACTTGACCTGAGATTGTGTTTACCAAACAACATTGACTCTCTGTGGTCCAGCAGCAGAATAATACACTTCTCATTGCGAGTTATTATTGTTCCACATAAAACGGCACACCGCTAAGTGGACAGTGCATCACAATTGCTTGATATGCGCACAAAGCTCCTCACTGTTAGCATCTTTTCAGTAAAATCGACCCTTGCGTATGCCAGTCAGAGCCTCAGTGAACATTAATCTGCAATTAATTAACTCACAGGTTCAGCAAAAGCCAGTTCATTTTCTATCCAGGGCACAGGCAGAATGATGCACTCCGACACGGGGACAGGAGGTTGGGAGTTGCGAGGTGTGCATAAAGTTTTAAAACAAGAAATAACTCAGCACGTTCTCCCCGGCTTTACCTAAACTGAGTGAAGCAGCATTCAAGGGGCCTAACACTTGTTTAGTCAGGGCTGCCTAAGGGGAAAAAAGGCCCTGGCAGATGAAGATTAGACGCCAAATGTCCCCGTTGTTACACTCCTGGTAATTTTAAGAACATGAATCGTGCATTATTATGTTAAATTTATATTCCATTAAGCCTCGAGAAAACCTCATGCAAACCGTTTATCCATCAAACATTAAAGCATTTCATTTCCTGACTATTGAACAGCAATAATTTCAAGAGACGTTTCATCACACAGTGACATAGGAACATGAGAACTAGGAGCAGGAGGAGGCCATTCAGCCCCTCGAGCTATCCGCCATTCAATGTGATCATGGCTGATCTAACCTCCGCCTCATCTCCACCTTCCTGCCCACTCCCCACAACCTTCCGCTCTGCTGCTTATTAAAAAGCTATCTCCCCCTTAAACTTGCTCTGTGTTTGTTTAGTGTTCCAGCATCCACTGCATCCTGAGATAGAGAATTTCACAGGTTCACGACCCTTTGAGTCAAGTCATTCCTCTTCATTTCTGCCACCCCTTAGTCTAAAACTATGTCCTCTTGTTCTAGAAAGTCCAACAAGGGGAAATATTCATTCTATAGCTATCCTGCCAATCCCTTTTAGCATCTTATATACCTCAATTAGATCTCCTATTCTTCTAAACGCCAGCGAGTTCAGGTCTAAACTGCTCAATCTCACTTCAAACGACAAGTCCTTCATCCCTGGAATCAGTCTAGTGAATCTCATCTGAACTGTCCCTAACGCATTTACATCTTTCCTCAAGTGAGGGGACCAAAACTGTGCGCAGCACTCCAGATGCAAGGGAGCCTTCATATTCAATCATTTGGAACCTTCATATCAAGGTGTGATCACCTTCCATTTTAGTTAAAAGCAACTTGCCAAGAGTTTGGTTTAAACACCATAAACACGGGTGGCATCGAGGTCCAACAGTCAGGGAGTGCCACATTGTCTGAGGTGCCATGGTCTGCCCTCTCAGAGGGAAGTAAAAGATCCCATGGCACCATTTCAAAGTAGAGAAGGCCATTCAGCAACCTCCAAAACACAAGCGACCTGATCATTGTAATCTCAGTCCTCCACCTCAGTCTCTTAGAGTCATAGAGGTTTACAGCAAGGAAACAGGCTCTTCGGCCCAACTTGTTCATGCCGCCCCTTTTTTTTAAAAAAACCCCTAAGCTAATCCCAATTGCCCACATTTGGCCCATATCCTTCTATACCCATCTTACCCATGTAACTGTCTAAATGCTTTTTAAAAAACAAAATTGAACCCGCCTCTACTACTACCAATGGCAGCTTGTTCCAGACACTCACCACCCTCTGTGAAAAAATTGTCCCTCTGGACACTTTTGAATCTCTCCCCTCTCACCTTAAACCTATGCCCTCTAGTTTTAGACTCTCCTACCTTTGGGAAAAGATATTGACTATCTAGCTGATCTGTGCCCCTCATTATTTTATAGCCCTCTACAAGATCACCCCTCAGCCTCCTACACTCCAGAGAAAAAAGTCCCAGTCTATCCAGCCTCTCCTTATAACTCAATCCATCAAGTCCCGGTAGTATCCTAGTAAATCTTTTCTGCACTCTTTCTAGTTTAAGCTTATTAAGCTTATCATCTCTCATCCTTGTTCATCTATTTTGGTGCACTCACAGCCATACACATTACACCCTTTAAAACCTTGTATCTATTCCTGTGTCAAGTCCCACTCTCCTCCGACCTGTGCTGGCTGGTCTGAATTGGCTCTCAGTGGGGGTGGGGTGGGGGGGGGGGGGGGCAGGTTAGGTGCCTAACAGCAACCTATCTTTGTAACCTTCTCCAACCCTGCAACGCTCCCTCTAACACTTCATTTCTAACACTTTGACCTCTATTTCAGGTTCAAGGGGCTGAATGGCCCACTCCTGCTCCTAGTTTTTAAATGCCACTGGATGGGTTGGCTGGAAGCTCCGAGGCTAACCCTGCCCACCTGCACAGCAGAACAAGCACAGCAAGCGCCAGTCAGTGCAGGATGCAAAAGGTAACTCAAACATTTCTTGCTTTCAAAGACTCATTGTCCAGTGCAGGATAAGAAATAAAAAAGGAACAAGTGAAAGAAAGAGACACTGACGGATGAAGAGAGAGAGAGAGCAAAGGGAGATAAAAAGCTAAAACAATAACCTGTTTGTGCTGCAGCTTCCAATGCCACAGGACACAGTGATTTACGGTGAAGAAAACATTTACAAAGTGTAGTTGTAATCTCGGCAGCTTAGCGGTCAATTTGTACAAAGCCAGCTCCTACAAACAGCAATGAGACAAATGACCAGAAATCTGCTTTAGCCATGTTAGCTGAAGGATGAATGTTAGCCACTTCAAAATAGTGTCCGTGTGCCTTTTAACATCCATTTAAAAAGGGCAGATGGGACTTCGGTTTCATTTTCTGTCCAAAAGACAACACCTCTGACAGTGCAGCACTGCCTTAGCACTGCAGTGGAGCACCAGCCAGTATTACGAAGTGGGTTTTGACCCCACTACCTTCTGGTTCAGAGGTGAGAGTGTGACCCACTGAACCAGGGCAGATCCCACTGTCTCTCTCGGAGAACCCAGTGGAGCTGCTGCCAAGCATTTCTGTTTCCTGTTGACCTGGGCAAGGGTGAAGTGATTTGATTAATGGCGCGGTGTGCACACGTGCACGCATTGGGGGGGTGGGGGGTGGGGGCGGGGTTGTAGTCCAGTGATCACACATACCACAGCACTAAAATTAAAGCTGGCCCCTCATATTCAGGTCAACAACTCTTCTGTCGCATGTTCCTCACAGAACAGAAGTCAAATCATTTAAAAGGAGCAAACGCTCCTTAAAAAGTCAAACAAAAGGCAGCAACTTTTGCTGCAATCCATCTGCACAAGAACTTAGGATAGATTCCCTACTCCCAGTATCCTTCATTCATCTGAGGGGAGCGGGGGATATTAATTAACTGAATATTTTATAGCCTAACTAGACACTGCGCATGTGTGAATAGTAACCAAGGTCTGTCCCAGGTTCAATCGTCTCTCATGGCCAAAGAGACTAACAACACCAGAACATCCAACATCAGTGAGAGTCAACACCTTCAGGAGAGGGCAGGGGAGTGGGGTCCCACGGAACTGTACCCCAGTGAGAGTCAGCACCTTCAACCATTCTGAACTCGAGTCCCTGGTCTTTCTCTGCTTTCCAAATTGCTGCCAGTTTTGCTATTTAACTACAAATAATGATACACGAACTGAAGTGATGCATAAGTATGCAAAATATATGATGTGGTTTGGAAATGAGTTAAATAGTGGAATCACTCCCTTACCTCACTTCCCTGGAACACTCTGGGCATGAGTTTCTGTTCCATTGCACTGCGTTTCTTTACCTGAAATTGGCCAAACCAATGCAAAGGAGAGTGGTGTCGGAAGAGCAGATCACTTTCCCGCCATTTTGTGTGCTGATTTAGCAAATTGGCCATATCAGTTTCAGCTAATTTTTCTCGGCCTTTTGGCTAAGATCAATTGTAGTTTTGGCATCCTGCATTCGGTTGAAGTCATGAGGTTACACTGAGGCTTCACTTGAAGCAATTTAAGGCGGCATCTAGGCCTTTTGGCTAAGATGCAAATGACATCAAGCCTTGGAGAAGATGCAATGCCTACTCCAATCAGCTTGGATCATGTAGATCAAGCTCAAGACAGGAAGTGGTGAGCCTGTCTTGTCAGCTTGGATCTGGAATGTCTCACTTGCTGAGACATTGAATTGGACATTGATTGGATTGAATTGGATATTTTTTAAAAAAAATTGCTTGAGGGAGCAAACATTTTGCTGGTCCTTCTGGGAGGAAGGACACTAACCGGAATGTTTTAAACATTCTTTGGGATATTGGCGTTGAATATGCAGTCTCCTGTATACAGCCAGTGATCCTGTCCAGTCTTCTAAAATTGTCTCCAGTTGTTGCAAATCACGTTTCTCATAGACATGAGCTCGCATAGATACTGATGAAAAGGTCTTTTGTGATAAGCCCATTTTCAGCTGTCTTAGTCAAGCTGCAACAAGTTACCCATCTTAAATCTGTCACAGAATAGCTTTTTGAAAGCAACATTTTTGAAGAAAGCGGTTATATTTTCAAGCCCTGTCTGAATGCGCTGGCTCTCGGCAGCGCTCACACTGTGTCACAGGCCAATGGGTTTGAGTAAAACCCTCAACAAAAATAAACACTTTTCTGCATTAATGCCATCCCGAGTGCAAATAGTGCCCTTATCACCAATTGTAGCCCAAGGTACACGTTACTGTGATAATGTTGCTCCCACTTTACCTTTTTACAGATGGAACCTTACCTCCAACCAAAATAAAGGCACTAAGGGTGGAAAGCATCCATTAGCCACATCAATTATCACCAAACCCAATCGTATTTCACCGTGGCAGCAACAATGTAAATCGTCTGTTGGTCACGCTCGTTGTTCAGTTGATGCCAACGGGGTACAATCAGGAAACAAGCACCATTGGCACAGGATAGCCAATACCAGCACCGTCAGCACCACTGCCAGCAGAACCTTCATCAGCATACCCTCCCCATCAGAATCAGTAAGTAGTCTCACAACACCAGGTTAAAGTCCAACAGGTTTATTTGGTAGCACGAGCTTTCGGAGCGTTGCCCCTTCATCAGATGAGTGAAGAGTCCGGTTCACAAACAGGGCATATATAGACACAAACTCAATTGAGTTTGTGTCTTTATATGCCCTGTTTGTGAACAGAATTCCCACTCACCTGAGGAAGGAGCTTAAGGCTCCGAAAGCTTGTGGCTACCAAATAAACCTGTTGAACTTTAACCTGGTGTTGTTAAACTTCTTACTGTGTTTACCCCAGTCCAACGCCGGCATCTCCACATCAGGGGAACACTTCAGCAGTCAAGGACACCCAGCCTCTGATCTTCGGGTAAGCGTTCTCCAAGGCGGCCTTCACGACACACAACAATGCAGAATCACTGAGCAGAAACTGATAGCCAAGTTCCGTACACGAGGACAGCCTGATCTTGGGTTCATGTCACACTATCTGTAACCCCCACGACTTGCCTGGGCTTGCAAAATCTCACTAACTGTCCTGGCTGGAGACAATTCACACCACTTTAACCTGTGCTTAACCCTCTCTCCACTCACATTGTCTGTACCTTTAAGACTTGATTACCTGTAAAGACTCACATTCCAACCATTATCTTGTAAATTGAGTTTGTGTCTATATATGCCCTGTTTGTGAACCGAACTCTTCACTCACCTGATGAAGGGGCAACACTCCGAAAGCTTATGCTGCTAAATAAACCTGTTGGACTTTAAGCTGGTGTTGTGAGACTTCTTACTGTGCCAACCCCAGTCCAACGCCGGCACCTCCACATCATGCCCATCAGAATCAACAGTACTGTGGGTGTACCGACACCACACAGAATGCAGTGGTTCAAGAAAACAGCTCACCATCACCTTCTCAAGGGCAGTTAGGGATGGGCAATAAATGTTGGATCAGCCAGCGACACCCACGGTGACAGGGAGGTTAGCATTGCTGCCTCACAGCGCCGGGGACCCAGGTTCAATTCCGGCCTCGGGTCATTGTCTGTGGAATCTGCACATTCTCCCCATGTCTGCGTGGGTTTCCTCCGGGTGCTCCGGTTTCCTCCCACAGTCCAAAGATGTGTGGGTTAGGTTGATTGGCTGTGCTAAATTGACCCTTAGCGTCAGGGGGCTTAGCAGGGTAAATATGTTATGGGAATAGAGCCTGGGTGGGATTGTGGTTGGTGCAGACTTGATGGGCTGAATGGCCTCATTCTGCACTGTAGGGATTCGATGACATCCCCTGAATGAATAAGAAAAAAACAAAACCATCACACCAGCCCCACCATCATTAGAACCTTCAGACCAGCACCATCAGAACTTCTATATACTGCCATATAAACTGTGTATTGATTACGATTCTCAATAAATCTTCTGCTATATTCACTCGGACATAGACTGATTCAATTCCTGAGATATTTGCAAAATATTTATTCTTCTCAGGCCACTCAAGTCATATATTTGTTGGCATTTTATCGGCTGTGGTTTGGTTCAGTTCCCCCACATATAGATCTCTCTCTCTCTCTGAGCCGCACAGATACGAGTTGGGGGAGTAAAGCCTCGCTGATCAGAGGGAGTGGGGGGGGGGGGGGGCGGGGGGCAGGAGCTGACAAGGTTTCCACATGTTTCAGGTCAGGGAAGGCCTTTCTTTTGTACTGCAGTGGAGCTGGCCATCAGTGCAGGCTGGCAGGATTGTGTGTGCCGAGCCTTCCTGTGGGCCTCACAGAAGCCTGGATAAGGGGCTATGAGCACGAGGAGACTCAAGATGAAGCACATTGGCCTGGGGGGGGGGGGGGGGGGGGGAGGGGGAAATCGCTTTGCGGTTCACCCTCTTCCCCCATTACCTTGGCTGTGGAAACGTAATCTGTCACTGAGGAAATAAAGTCCCTTGCTCCTGCATATATCAAAGTGCTCAGTAATGACAGGCCACCCATTGAACCACTGACTGACTGATCACTCATTGACTTCATTTAAATATAATGTGCCGAGCCCTGGTTGAATTAACTTGTTGCCCCTCTGCCCAGAGCCAACACTCGGCTCACTCAGGCAGCACAGGGTGCAGAAAGTGAGGGAAAGCACTGGGGAAACCTACTCCACTCAGCCCGTTCGAGCTAGAATCATACAGCCAGCATGGGTAACACTACTTTCAGGGAAAATTCGACACAACCATCTGAGGGCATATTAGCACAGCTGGCCAAAGCGGTAACTAGGAGCAGGAGTAGGCCATCTGGCCCCTCGAGCCTGCTCCGCCATTCAATAAGATCATGGCTGATCTTTTTGTGGACTCAGCTCCACTTACCCGCCCACTCACCATAACCCTCAATTCCTTTACTATTCAAAAATCTCTCTTTCTTTGCCTTAAAAATATTCAACAAGGTCGCCTCAACTGCTTCACTGGGAGGGAATTCCACAGATCCACAACCCTTTCGGTGAAGAAGTTTCTCCTCAACTCAGTCCTAAATCTGCTCCCCCTTATTTTGAGGTCATGCCCCCTAGTTCTAGTTTCACCCAGTGGAAACAACCTCCCTGCTTCTATCTTAAATATTCCCTTCATAACTTAAAATGTTTCTAGAAGATCCCCCCTCATTCTTCTGAATTCCAATGAGTATAGCCCCAGTATACACACAGTCTCTCCTCATAAGCCAACACTCTCAACTCCGGAATCAACCTGGTGAATCTCCTCTGCACCCCCTCCAGTGCCAGTATATCCTTTCTCAAGAAAGGGGATCAAAACTGTACACAGTACTCCAGGTGTGGCCTCACCAGCACCTTGTACAGCTGCAACATAACCTCGCTGTTTTTAAAACGACATCCCTCTAGCAACGAAGGACAAAATTCCATTCGCCTTCTTAATTACCTGCTGCACCTGCAAACCAACCTTTTGCGATTCATGCACAAGGACACCCAGGTCCCTCTGCACAGCAGCATGCTGCAATTTTTTACCATCTAAATAATAGTCCATTTTGCTGTTATTCCTACCAAAATGGATGACCTCACATTTACCAACATTGTACTCCATCTGCCAGACCCTCGCCCACTCACTTAGACTATCTATATCCCTTTGCAGACTTTCAGCATCCTCTGCACACTTTGTCCTGCCACTCATCTTCGTGTCACCTGCGAACTTTAACACACTACACTTGGACTCCGACTCCAAATCATCGATGTAAATTGTAAACAAGGAGCACCTTAAGGAGAGAGGGCAAGACAGAGAGTTTTCGGGAGGGAATTCCAATGCTCAGGGTCGACGCAGCTGAAGACACAGCCACCAGTGGTGGTGGTGTGAAGGTATTGTGGAAGCAGAAGAGGCCAGAATTAGAAGTGCACAGGGATCTGGCTGGTTTGTGTACTGGAGGGGGTTGGGCAGATGGGGAGCATTAAGAATAGGTAGAGAGGCCTTGACTTTTGTTAATCGATGGCTAAAAATGCACAAAGTGCTCTGTATGTGTCTGGTTTTACAATACAGTCAGCTACCTGCCTTTTTAAATTGCTAAATTGTGACTGGTATCTGGGTGTTGGCATCGTCCCTCATTGCATTTGAGGTTGGAGGTGGGTGTTGGATTATAGCTGGGGATTCCTTTGGGAGCTCCTTCCCAGCCTATCTTTCTCCCACATACGTTAACTTTGGCCAAAGGCCGTTAAACAGTTGAAGCAGGTTTTGGATGGTAGTGGGCTAGGCTCCGAGGGAATTCTCAGCAGTGGTACTTTGGCAGAGTAAGGGCTTATGGGCAGAGGTGCCTACGGACATGGAGCAACAAAGATGCCAGGGGATTGGGTTTTTGCCTGTTCTCAAAGCCTGGTGGCCGTCATCAGGGACATGTCCCACTTGAGAGAGTTGTGTGTTCAGATCTGGGCACCATACCTTAGGAAGGAGATTTGATTTGTTTTGTCACATGCACTATTATACAGTCAAAAGTATTGTTTACAGACAAAGCATACTGTTCATTGAGAAGGAAACGAGTGTGCGCAGTCATAGCTAGGGTGTAGAGAAAGACCAACTGAGTGCGAGGTAGGTCCATTCAAAAGTCTGATGGCAGCAGGGAAGAAGCTGTTCTTGAGTCAGTTGGTACGTGACCTCAGACTTCTGTATCTTTTGCCCAACGGAAGAAGGTGGAAGAGAGAATGTCCAGGGTGCTTGGGGTCCTAGGTTCTGCTGGCTGCTTTTCTGAGGCAGTGGGAAGTGTAGACAAAGTCAATGGGTAGGAGGCTGGTTTGAGTGATGAACTGAGCTTCATTCACAATTCTTTGTAGTTTCTTATGGTCTTGGACAGAGCAGGAGCCATACCAAGCTGTGATACAACCAGATAGAATGCTTTCTATGGTGCATCTGTAAAGGGAGGAGTGTGTCGTGGCTGACATGCCAAATTTCTTTAGTCTTCTGAGAAAGTAGAGGTGTTGGTGGGCTTTCTTAACTATAGTGTCGGCATGGGGAGACCAGGACAGGTCGTTGGTGTTCTGGACACCTAAAATCTTGAAGCTTTCAACCATTTCTACTTCGTCCTAGTGGCCTGGAGGGAGTGCAGCCTAGGTTTACAAGAATGATACTTGGACTTAATGTTAAGTTATGAGGAGAGATTATACAAATTGGACCTGTTTTCTCTAGGATGTAGGTTAAGAGTGATCAGATCAAAGTCTTCAAGATACTAATAGAAAAGACAGGGTAGATGAAGATAAACTATTTCCGCTGGTTGGAGATTCTAGAAGTAGGGAGCATAGCCTCAAAATTAAGACCAGACCATTCAGGAGAGATGTTCGGAAGCACTTCTACACACAAAGGGTGGTAGATGTTTGGAACTCTCTTCCAGTTGATGCTAGATCGGTTGCTATTTTTAAATCTGAGATAGATAAATTTTTGTTAAGCAAAGGTATTAAGGGATATGCGGCAAAGGCAGGTGAATGGAGTTAGGCCACAGATCAGCCATGATCTCATTGAATGGCGGAACAGGTTCGAGGGGCTGAATGGCCTACTCCTGTTCCCATGTTCCTTTAACAGGCATAGGGCATTCAGCCCTTTGAGCCTGTTCTGTCATTCAACTGAATCATGGCCGATCTGCATCTTAGAAATGATGCCGCAACCCTCGACAGACGCTGAGTGGAAGGGGTTAATCTTGTATGACGGGTCCTTAAATGGCAAGAACAGCGATGCTCGTCAGTCTTGGGCTAAACTTTGAATCGAGACCCATTAACAGCAGAGCCACTCAGTCCCAGAGGTCAGGGCTGTCGCACTCCATTACAGAGACTGCTGGAGAGCTGTGTTCCTCTGAGTATCTCATCCTTTCACTGCAACACCTCAGCTGCTCCTGGTAAAAATAGAAGGCGATAGACTCCTTCCTGCTGAGTCCATCGCACTGTTGTCAGAATCCAAAAAAAAAAAATCACAAAGTTTTAACTCCATGGGCTCTCCAACCTCTCCCATATGGAAAGCCGGACGCCTCGTTAGAGCTGCCGAACTGCACTATCATTACCGATCAGGAAGGCCATTCAGCCCATCATACTCCAGAGAGATCCCAACATTTTCCACTTGTGATTATTCCAAGGATTTAGCACCTCCCCCTCTTGACAGGGTGGACATGGAGAGGATGTTTCCTTTTGCGGGAGAATCTAGGACTACAGCAGTTGGTTTAGCTCAGTCGGCAGGACAGCTGGTTAGTGATGCAGAGTGATACCAATTCCCGTATCGGCTGAGGCTATTCATGAAGGAGGCCTTCTCAACCCTGCCCCTCGCCTGAGGTGCGGTGATCCCCAGGTTAAATCACCACCAGTCAGCTCTCCCCCTCAAAGGGGAGAACAGTCTATGGTTCTCAGGGTCTATGGCGACTCTACTTTCTATAGTGGTCACTGTTTAAAAATAAAGGGTTGCCCACTTGGGAGAGATGAGGAGAATTTCTTTCTCTCAGGTCTCTTGGAGTCTCTGGATCTCCTTCCTCAGAAGGCATTAGAAAGACAGTCTTTGAATGTCTTCAAGGCAGAGCTAGATAGATTAATGAGGGGATGAAAGATTACTGGCGGTAGGCGGGAGGTTACAGTCAGATCAGGCACGATCTTATTAAATGGTGAAGCAGGCTCCAAGGGCCAACTGGCCTACTCCTGCTCCTCTTGTGCATGTTCGTGCCCTACCTGGCAGCTAATTCCATGGACTGGCCAATCATTGTGTGAAGAATTTTCTGATTCTTAGCCCAAAGAGATGACGGCATAAATAATCCAGAGGCCCAGCCTAGTGGTCTGGGAGCGCAACAAGTCTTGGATTAACCCCCTTCACACAGGGACTCCCAAAGGTTTCCACACTCACGACAGCTGGTGGAACTTAAATCCAATTAATAAAACCTAGGATTGAAAGTTATTCTCATCAACTGTTGTTAAAAACCTATCTGGTTCATTAATGCCCCTTTAGGGAAGGAAATCTGCCATCCTTACCCGGCCTGGCTGACATGTGACTGTAGACCCACAGCAATGTGGTTGACTCTCAACTGCCCTCCGAAATGGCCACGTGAGCCACTCGGGTCAAGGGCAATTACAGACAATTGTGCTGGGGGTGACTCAGGGATGTGGGAGGGGGGGGTTGCAGGAGAAACTGGAGGGGAGGAGGCTTGTGCAATGTATAAAGACAGGCCCAGATCTGTTTCTGAGCCGGAGACATTTGTTAGTGCTTCACATATCTCTTCCCCAAGTCTCTGGCAACACAATGAGATAAATGCCACCTTCCTCTGGGGAGTTACTTGTTGAGAGATAAATTTACCCTATCAAGACTTCAATCTCATTTACAGAGAAGTGGCTGATTTTGCTCGAAATAACTTGGTTTGGGAAATTCTACTCAGTCTAGGACTAACCTGGTCAGTTTGAGGGTGGGGGCAGTATTTACTGGTTCAAGGCATTGCATCTCTTTTGGCTCCCACTTCTCCCTCTTGCTATGGTTGCACAGAAGGGAGTGTCACATGGTTATGTCTCAGCTATTGTGTTTATTCCAGGTCTCTCTTTGCCCCATCTGATCATTTTCTTCATGTGTTCGTACATTTTCTTAGCTATGATAGGGTGGCACAGTGATTAGCACTGTTTCCTCACAATGCCAGGGACCGGGTTCGATCCTGACTTCGGGTCACTGTTTGTCGGAGTTTGCAGATTCTCCCAGGAAGTCTGTGTGGGCTTCATCTGGGTGCTCCGGTTTCCTTTGATTTGATTTGATTTATTATTGTCACATGTATTAACACAGTGAAAAATATTGTTTCTTGCGCGCTACAGAGACAAAACATACCGTTCATAGAGAAGGAAACGAGAGAGTGCAGAATGTGTTACAGTCATAGCCAGGGTGTAGAGAAAGATCAACTTTCCCTGTAAGTCTATTCAAAAGTCTTTCAGCAGCAGGGAAGAAGCTGTTCTTGAGTCGGTTGGTACGTGATCTCAGACTTTTGTATCTTTTTCCCGACGGAAGAAGGTGGAAGAGAGAATGTCCGGGGTCCGTGGGATCCTTAATTACGCCGGCTGCTTTGCCGAGGCAGCGGGAAGTGTAGACAGAGTCAATGGATGGGAGGCTGGTTTGTGTGATGGATTGGGCTACATTCACGACCTTTTGTAGTTCCTTGCGGTCTTGGGCAGAGCAGGACCCATACCAAGCTGTGATACAACCAGAAATAATGCTTTCTATGGTGCATCTGTAAAAGTTGGAGAGAGAGTCATAACAGACATGCCAAATTTCCTTAATCTTCTGAGAAAGTAGAGGCATTGGTGGGCTTTCTTAACTATAGTGTCAGCATGGGGGGGGGACCAGGCCAGGTTGCTGGTGATCTGGACACCTAAAAGCTTGAAGCTCTCACACAGTCCCTGCTCACACCGTCCCTACCACAGTCCAAAGATGTGCAGGTTAGGTGGATTAGCCATGCTAAATTCTCCCTCAGTGTTCAAAGATGTGTTGGTTAAGTGGAATAGCCATGGTAAATGCGCGGGGTTACAGGGAGATGGCGGAGGGGTTTGGGTATATATTTATACCGTGTGCTCAGTATTATCTCTTGGCAGCTGTGCTCCCCTTGTCTTCGGTTGAGGTTGAACAACTTCCTATGGTCCAGTGGTCACGTATTTGTAAAATTATCTGCCTGTTGTCTGCTCTTAGATCCTGGATCATGTTAAAGATGATCAGTGTGAGGACTGTCCCACAGGGCGAATATAACTTCATTAGAGTACTTTCCCTGGATTATTTACAAATACCCGGTCACAATGAGCATTGCCACACTTGGCCACAAAATAGTCTTGCACCACACTGACCAACCCTGACTCCAACTCTCTTTCCATCCCCCGATATATATTTTCTTCAGAGAATTATAGAATCATACAGCATGAGAGTGCCCATTGGCCCGATTGTGCCTGTGCTGTCTCTTTGGAAGAACTATCAAATTTGCTTGCACTTTCCCCATAGCCATACAAAAATCTTTCCTTCTCCTGTTATTGCTTCCATCGTCTTTTCAGACAGTGTGTTCCAGATCACAACAACTCTCTGCATGAAGTCAAATCTAGTCTTCCTTCTGGACCTTCTCGCAACTACTTTAAATCTGGGCCCTCTGGTTACTAACTTCTGTCACTGGGAACACTGTCCCTATTTACTTTCTCAAATCCTCTCTCAATCTTGAACACCTCTATTCAATTTTCCCTTAACCTTCTCTCCTCCAAGGAGAACAATCCCAGCTTCTTGAAGTCCATGTCAATTAACTGAAGTAGCTCAGCAGTGCTACTCTAGTAAGTGTCCACACCTTCTGTAAAGACACTGACAGCCTTCCTGCAATGTGGTCCACAATAATCTACCTTTGGACTGACCAATCACCGACAAAGGTTTAGAGTAACCTCCTTGCTTATGTACTGTATGGGTCCAGGGATAATCACCCAGAGGCTGGTTCTGAACAGGAGTAAAGATAGTGGGCAATGCCAAACCCAGGGGTAGTTTGGACCCGTTGTAATGCCCAATTTCAACATGACAACCCAACCAGAATTTTACTTCTGGCTTTAGCACTGATTGCACAGCAGTGAGGATGGCTCAGAAGCTGCCTGACACAGTCTTAACTTCACTATCGGAAGGGAAAATCCAAAAGTTGGCAATTGGAGAAGACAGGAATTTGAATTGAGAGGTAGAATTTGAATTGAGAGAGAGAGAGAGAGAGAAGGGGGGGGGGGGCGCGGTGGTGGAGACAAGAGAGAGAAAGAGGGTATGCGGCAGTGATCTAACCAGGTCAGCTGAGGGTGTATAGAATAGTACATTCACCTATATCCTGTGGTGTACAACAACCACTGACTGCATCCTTGGTCTTGTCAAGCCTCACATTACTTCTTACTCCCACTCAAGTTTGAAGTACATCCATCCTTGCCCCTCTCTGCATTCTCTAATCTCTACCCATCCATTCTATTTTTATTCATTGGATGTGGGCATCGCTGGCTGGGCCAGCATTTATTGCCCATCTCGGAGGGTATTTAAGAGTCAACCGCAGTGCTGTGGATCTGGAATGACATGTAGGCCAGAGCAGGTAAAGATGGCAGATTTCCTTAAAGGACAATAGTGAACCAAATGATCGACAATGGTTTCATGGTCATTAATAGACTTTTAACCTTGGATTTTTATTGAATTCAAATTTCATCATCGCGCCATGGTGGGATTTGACCTTAGATCCACAGAGCATTACTCGGGATTACTAGTCCAGTGACAATACCACTACACCACTGCCTCCCCAATTCAGTCCAATCCTTATGCAGTGTGATGCATCTCCTGGTTATAGAAAGGAGCAGAGAACACCAGGGAGAGAACTGGAGCCAGGCCACCACAGAATGTGGCTGATAGCTCCAAAGTAAAAGACAACAGAGATCGCCAGTATATCTGCTTCCCCGACCATCAGAGAAGAGACTGGGAATTTGCAGGTGCTGTGTCACAGAATTGAAAATATAAAACTGATACCAGACCTACTCATGTTGACTTTATTCCAGCAATGGGTGAAATATGATCAGCCTGATTAGGCTGAGTGGTAACATTACTACACACTGCTAGTATTAATTCAAATCCCTTTCACTCTCCCTCCAGAGTCTCCAGCTGTCCCAAGGACACTTGCTGGGAGAAGCCACAGGATTTTCAATTAAAATTTGTTCTTGGGACGTGGGCGTCACTAGTTAGGTCAGTATTTGCTCCAGTCCCTCAAGGAGGAGTTGTCTTTTTTAAGGCTGCAGTCTCTCTGGTGTAGGTAGACATTGCAGAGGGGCAGTTAAGAGTCAACCACATTGCTGTGACCTTGGAATCAAATGAAGGCCAGACTGAGGCACGGGGGCGGGGATTTCAGGGGATGTAGTCGGGGGTTCATGGGGGATTAGGGGGGATTATGGAGGGTTGTCGGTGGGTAGGGGGTGGTCAGTACTATGGTTACTTAGGAGATAGAAGCAGTTTTAATCCTTCTTTTCCTGGTTAACTATTCAGCCCATAGAGGCAGAACCATCCGAAGTCTCAGATTTAATTTGGAGTATCAGATGGTTCCCAGGGCAATGGAAGTAAAAACTTTCCGGACAATTTCCGTGCAGTCTTTGCACGAGGACCTTTGAGGGGTTTCCCTGGGCAATGACCCGCAGAGATCAGAAGGTCTGAGCCCGAGAGCATTTTGTTGTAGATTGGATTTAAATTCCTCCCCCACAACACACACACTTGCCATAGTGCCTGTGGTCTCAGGAACATCAGTCCCAGCCTCTTGACCAGTGAGGGGCAACCTCGGCTAATGAGTGGGCCGCATGAGTGGCCCACCTTCATCTCAGTGGGCCGCAAGATTGAAATCAGCTTGTTCATTAACCGTGACCCCTTGAATAAGCTTAGATTAATTTAATGCACACCGGATATTACATAACGTGTTACAAAAAATGCTTAATCATTGATATATAAATAAAACAATCAACCTCAAAGGGTAAAAACAAAAGAAATATTTACACATTGGACGCAGCGGGAATGAATGGCTCTCACACTCAAATGTTGTGAGCAATCAGCACACACCTCACTTGTCCTTGCCTTAAGTGTGAATCACTTCAGTCAGACCAGTGGGAGAATAAACTACGCAGGTGGAAACCAGCGGAATGTGGCAACTCTGCACTTAGGCAACGGTGAACAAAATGTCTCATGGGCCGCACTCAGAACCCTGATAGGCCACTCTGGCCCCCGGGCCGCAGGTTGCCCCCCAGTGACATTACCACTCACCCCAAGTTTGTCTAATGAGGAATCATGCACCAGCTCAGAATTTCACAGTGGGACCACTCAGACAGATAGCTGGTTACTCAAACAAACCTGCAGAGGCAGGTGGCAGGGACAAGAGTGGACGGGCTGTGTTACAAGTTATCGCCCTGTCGAAGCACTGCCCAGGTGGACACAGCTGCTGAACCCCATCATCACTGCCCCCTGACTTCCGACACCTCTTGGAAAATCAATAGACACCTCATTATCCGATTGGATGATTAATGCTGTAAAGGGAGACATGCTGTTGAAGCTTTTCATCCTGCACACATCAGGACAAATGTGAGAATACCAAATTTCAAATGATCACAATTACACTAGAGAATAGGGTGCCGATTGGTTAGCAACATGACTGATTGGCCGAGGTATTGCCATGGAGAAGTGCAAATGGCCACATTATGAGCTCAACTGATTATTTTAAATTGTTGTTAGTCAAACAATTAGCACACTCAGATTGGAATTGAAAGAATTAATTTTGTTCCTTAAAAAAGGCCCCATCATCGATCCAGCAGGATAATAACGCAACTATTAGTCTCTCACCCCTTCCAAATGTCTGTTCATAATGATTCTCCCTCTAAAGCTACCGGAGATGACCATGTGAAACGTGGTCACCCTATTATAGAAAGGATATTATTAAACTAGAAAGAGTGCAGAAGAGATTTACTAGGATGCTACCGGGACTTGATGGTTTGAGTTATAAGGAGAGGCTGGATAGACTGGGACTTTTTTCTCTGGAGTGTAGCAGGCTGAGGGGTGACCTTATAGAGGTCTATAAAATAATGAGGGGCACAAATCAGCTAGATAGTCAATATCTTTTCCCAAAGGTAGGGGAGTCTAAAACTAGAGGGTTTAAGGTGAGAGGGGAGAGATACAAAAGCGTCCAGAGAGGCAGGCAATTTTTTCACACAGAGGTGGAGTGTGTCTGGAACAAGCTGCCAGAGGTAGTAGTAGAGGCAGGTACAATTTTGTCCTTTAAAAAGCATTTAGACAGTTACATGGGTACGATGGGTATAGAGGGATATGGGCCAAATGCGGGCAATTGGGATTAGCTTTGGGGTTTAAAAAAAAAGGGCGGCATGGACAAGTTGGGCTGAAGGGTCTGTTTCCATGCTGTAAACCTCTCTGACTCTATGAAAGGGTCGCAGTGCTGGATGTGAAGACTAGTCAATCTGGGAGAATCTTACTGTTGGAGGTGAAGTCTAGACAGAGCTGGGAATGTGTCTCAGTGCTGGAGGTGAAGTCTAGACCGAGCTAGGAGAGTCAGTGCTGGAGGTGAAGTCTAGGCAGAGCTGGGAGTGTGTCTCAGTGCTGGAGGTGAAGTCTAGACCGAGCTGGGAGAGTCAGTGCTGGAAGTGAAGTCTAGGCAGAGCTGGGAGTGTGTCTCAGTGCTGGAAGTGAAGTCTAGGCAGAGGTGGGAGTGTGTCTCAGTGCTGGAGGTGAAGTCTAGACAGAGGATAAGGATGCTGAGTTTTAACAAGGGAATGAAGGTGGGTTAATAAATTTTTACAGCCACGTCTGTGCCATCGTCAGATTCTTTCTCTCTGTGACAGTTTCCACATTAACTATTGATTTGATGCCAAATGGGGATGAAAGATGACATTTAATGTTAGTACTGGGATATTGCAATCTGAGCTCTGTGGGGACCCGTTATATTTTGCAGTTGTTGCTAATGGTATTAACCCAGCCAGCAGCAAGGGCAGATCCAGCCTGACCAAGCCTCCCGGCTCGAGGAAGCTCGCCCCCTGGATGGGTGATGGAAACATTTTGCAACTTCCAGAAATTTCCGTGGGCAAAGCTGGCAGTGGAGAAAGGTGCCTTTTCACTCCGCATCTCCTCCGATTCATAGCCTGTTCCCAATTGCTTCTGGACTACTTTACACAATGTAGCGCCACATCTTGGCAGTCTGCACGCGCGTAGCAAGATCCCACCAGCTACAAAAGGGATGATTGTCCGTTTAATCTGTTTTTGGGAGGGTTGGATGGGAGAATAGATATTGGCTGAAACTTGCTCCAAGTGTTGCTGCGGGATCTCGTCCATCCGTCTGAGCGGACAGATGGTTTAACAGCCTCTGACAATGCTGCACTCCTCCAGTACTGCACTGGGGCCTCTTTCTCGATTCGGGGGCTCGTACCCAGAGCCTGCTGGGCCTTCTCAGTCCACCAGGGAGGAATGTGGCAGAAGGGGCAGAGTTTACCAGGGTTGTTTTCACTAGATTGATACATCCAACACACATGTTTTGGGAATCTGTGCTGGCCTATTTAGTTTCCTGACTTCCTAACGTGCCCCATGCTAACTGGAACGATCCCGCTGTTTCTCAAGCTGGCATGAGGCAATGCTGAACATGCCAGGAATCAAAGCAGGTGTTCGCAGTCCCACGCCAGGGGCTGCACTTACCGCCTGCTCCCTCCCACGCTCGTCGAAACTTCCTGGGAGGGAGGACAGCTCCCATCCTGTGCCTTGCAATCAGTGCGGCAGTGACAAATGTCAAAGCGTGTTGAGTTTAAATGCTGGAGGGAGGAGATGTGCTGCCAGTCTGTAGATAATGAGGACCAAGCCCGCGATTCCTTCAGGATGTTGACTGTCTGCCAAACAGCTCACAGCTGTAACACAGCACCAGACAAACACTCCACACACCATGTATGTGCAGATATCAGACCGGGCCATGTGACCGAGTGCATTATGAATGATCACCCTGCATCTCTCTACACAGCACTGTCAGAGCGATCATCTGGTAGATGTGTTAGCCGCAATAAATGCTACTCCAGCAGTTCATTCCATACAGGGGTCTGGCTCCATTATCTTATCATTGAATCCTTACAATGCAGGAGGAGACCATTTGGCCCATCGAATCTGCACCGACCCTCCGAAAGAGCATCTTACCCAGGCCCTATCTCTATAGCCTTGTTTAATCCTACATGTTGTCCATCCTTCAATGGCCATGAAAGATAAAGAGGGAGCAAGAGTGTGGATGAGAGAGGGCGAGAGGGAGAAGGAGAGCAAGCTTGAAGGAAGTGAAAACGAGAACAAGGGAGAGAACACTTGCATTTCTATAATGGCTTTCATATACCTCAGAAAGTGCCTCAGCACTCTGCAGACAATGGAATACTTTTATCGCCACTGTTCTCATGTAAGAAACACAGCAACCAAAATCTGTAAAGCAAGATCCCATAAATATCAGCACAATGGCGACCCAACAACCTGCATTAGTTCTCCAAATCCAAACACCTGCTTCAACCTCCCTCCCTCCCAAAATCCACAAACAGGATTACTCGGTAGACGCACTGTTCGAGTCTTTACTCCACTCAGCCCATTTCCTTCTGTCTCAACTCTCCTTCACTTCCCTCCATCATCTGTGAATCTTTTGCTGCCTTTGTCACTTCCACAGTCTCCAGGCCCAAATTGTTTCCTCTTCACTCTGGACATCCGACCTCGCTGCAGCTACATCTCCCAGCAGGAAGGTCCCTCGCTCACTTCTTTCTCACATTCCATCCCACCATCCTCCATGTTCAACGGTCATACCAACATCTGAAATAGGAGCAGGGCATGCGGCTCCTCAAGCCTGCTCCACCATTCAATAAAATCACGGTTGCTCTGTTTGTGTATCAAGTTCCATATTCCCCCATTTACCCCAATAGCTTTTGATTCCCAACAAGAATCTACCTACGTCCGCCTTAAAAATATTCAGTGGCCACAGCCTTCTGAGGCAAAGAGTTCCAAAGTCTCACAACCCCCAGAGAAATAAATTCTCCTCATCTCTGTCCAACTAGGGTATCCCCAATTTCAAACCAGTTCCCCCGGTTCTGAACTCGCCCACGGGAGGAAACATCCTTTTCACACCCTCCTTGTCAAGACCATTCAGTGAAGCTCAATGCAAGCTGAGAAATAGCACTTTACAGCCTGCCGGCCAAAACAATGAGTTCAACAATCTTAAATCATAACCTCTCTCTGCACTGCATTTCCCTTTTCTTCACAGGTTTAGCCTTGCTTCTGGATGGCCATTCATTATTCTGCCATTCACATTTCCTCTAGGCATATCCATTGTTTCATCAGTTGTCCCATTCCCACACCCTTCGGCCCTCCACCATCAATTATTTTATCATTTAATCTCTCCTATCCACCATACTGGGGGTCTTGTGACGCAGTGGGCAGCGTCCCCGTTTCTGAGCCAGAAGCTCCGGGTTCAAGTCCCACCTCAGGCCTTGATGGTCAAGGAGGGTGTGTCCGTAATGCAGCCAAACTAGGTTAACCATCGACCTGTAAATCCTTCCAACACGCGCCAATGGCAGGCAGGAGGAGCAGGAGAGACTCCTGGTCAGCCATGTGAGAGAAAGTAAAACTGAGGCCTCTACCATCGCGATCCATCACTGCAGGTGACAACGTGCATTTAAACGTACATGTTTCCATGGCAACTCGGACTTCCCAAACGGTATGTATCCTTTCACACTGCCACCCTCCCTTCTTTCACCTACATCTCGAACTTTACTCAGCTGTGTTGAGAGATCATTTGTTTGAAACATTATCTCTGTTTCTCTCTCTACGTACAACGCCAGATCTGCTTTTCCTATTCTCGATTTTTAGTTTAGATTTACAGCAGGGTTCTGCCTCTGTACTCGGGGTGTTGGCTGAGGGATTAATATCAGCCACTACAGGGACAGAATCTTCCTGCTCCTCTTCAAAATAATGCAATGGGATCATTGCGTTCTTCCAAGGGGGATCGAAGTGGCCTTGGCATAACACATCACCCAAAAGATGGCAACACTGACAGTGTGGCACTCCCTTAGTACTGCATGGGAGCGTCAACCTGGATTATAGGATCAAATCTCCTGAAGAGAGACGATCAGAATCTCCCTGGGGCCTGCAGTTGGCAAGAGGCTATTGAGATATGGTCAACTTGGTAATAGCTCAGACCTGGAGCATGAAGCCCAGAGGGTGGGGTGCTTTGCCTCCTCAGCCTCTCAGAGACTGAGCTCCAATCCTCCATGACACCGCATTCCCTTAAAGGATCCATCAAACATCTGGGTGGAATATTCCGGGCCTGGAGGAGGGGATTCTAGTGACAGGAGCCATCAAGGTGCATCAGGCCATCTCACCAACAAGTGACCAGCTCCAGAAAGATATCCTGCAGGCGAGCTAATCCGTGGCAGCGAGCCAATCGAGGCCCTTAACAGGGCAGTTAGCCCTTAACCGTGCACGGTGTTATAATCGTGTGGGAGGTGCGTGGTTTTGCGGGACACTAAGGGGCATTTTGGCATGGCCAATCAACCTAACCCGGACTGTGGGAGGAAACCGGAGCACCCGGAGGAAACCCACGCGGACACGGGGAGAATGTGCAAACTCCACACAGACAGTGACCCGAGCCGGGAATTGAACCCAGGCCCCCGGAGCTGAGAGGCAGCAGTGCTAACCACTGTGCCACGTAATAAATAAATAAGCTTAAAAAAAAACTGTATTCACAGGCAAGATCATGTCTCATTCCTGTCTCATAAGCTGTAGTAACAAGCGGTGTCAATGTGTTTATAACTGTCTAACACGCTGTATTAACAGGTGGTGTCAGTGTGTTAATACCTGTCTCACACTGCTGTGGCGTCGGCAAGGTAGCTGGAGCTTGACACTGGTGAGTAAACAAAAAGATGGAACAAGCCGAGCTTCTGCTTTCTGTATGAATGTCAGCAATGACAGAATATGTATTATGGAACGATACAGTAATTACTTGACAGACAGATTCCACGTAAATGCAGAGCCTGAACTCTCCAAATTGTTCATTGTCACTCGTCTCAGCTCACTTAGCTGGCAGTGAACTGTGGGTAGGAACTGCATTAGTTTAATGGCCTTTACTATGGGAGTTCTGTAAGTCGTCACGCTGCATTCGGAGAAAGACTCCATCAGCTAATGTAGGGAGATAGTCTGTACAACTCACAAAGGAACAGCGAGTTAATCAGAGTGCTTCTAAGGAACACTGTACATACTCGAGACAGCAGCCAGCTGAAAGTGTTACACTGTGGGAGACGTCACAAAAATTCACGTACATCTCTGGTTTAATTTTAGAGATTTGCAGGCTATTCAAGGTCATATTTCAGTACTGCAAAGTCAACACTTACTACACTTCTCCCATCAAACAGGACAGGTACAGTACAGGGATAGGTACAGAGTAAAGCTCCTCCTACATTGTCCCATCACTCCCAGGACAGGTACAGCACAGGGCTAGATACAGAATAAAGCTCCCTCTAGACTGTCCCAAACATTCCCAGGACAGGTACAACATGCAGAGTAAAGCTCCCTTGACCCTGGTGCTTCAGTTTCCTCCCACACTCCAAAGATGCATGGGTGAGGTTAATTGGGCATGGAAAATTGCCCTGGTGTCAGGGGGACTGGCAGGGTGGATGTGTGTTGTTATGGGGATAGGGTCTGGGTGGTATTATGGTCAGTGCAATGGCCTCCTTCTACACTAGAGATTCTATGATTCTATGACACTGTCCCATCAAACACTCTCAGGACAGGTACAGCACGGGGTTAGATACAGAGTAAAGCTCCCTATACGCTGTCCCCATGAAACATTCCCAGGACAGGTATAGCACAGGGTTAGATACAGAGTAAAGCTCCCTATACACTGTCCCGTCAATCACTCTCAGGACAGGTACAGCATGGGGTTAGTTGCAGAGTAAAGCTCCCTCTACAATGCCGCAAAATCAGAGGGAAAACATGGTCTTGTGAATGACTGATTAGAAGCCAGCACCTCGTACAGTGCAGCTCCCCCTCAGCCCTACCCTGGGGGAGTCTCTGTCTGGATTTCGTGCTCAAGTGTCTGGTATCTGACCTGGTGCCCACAACATTGAGAGTCAGAGATAAGAGTGTTATCCACTGAGTCATGGCTCTGGCAACTTCACTGGTACCAATCACGGAATCTCCCTTCAGTGTAGAAGAGGCCATTCACCCATCAAGTCTGCACCAACTTTCTGACAGAGTATCTTACCCAGGCCCTCTTCCGAGCTCTATTCCTGTAAACCCACACATTTAGCATGGCCAATCCACCTAATCTGCACATCTTTTGGAGTATGGGAGGAAACTGGAGCACCCGGAGGAAACCCATGGAGAACGCGCAAACTCCACACAGACAGTCACCCGAGGCCGGAATTGAACCCGGGTCCCTGGCGCTGTGAGGCAGCAGTGCTAACCATTGTATCACCGTACCGTCCTGGTGGCAGCCTGGAAGAAGGAACAGCCGTCCACTGCAGGGGACGGGTTATAGCTGTCCCAAACCTGGCATCAAGAACAATTTGCATTTCATAGTGTAGGGAAACAGCTAAAACCTAAGTATTCTCCATCAAAGTTTGACAGCAAACTGTGATATTACTCTGATCTTCAAAAGCTTGGTGAAAGATTTTCTAGGATCTCAAAAGAGGAAAGTGAGGTGGAGGGGGAACTCCAAGCTTTGGCCTGAGTGAGCTGAAGGCATGGCCACAATGGTTAAAATCCGGGACGTACACAGGACCAGAATCAGCAGAGTGCAGATATCGCCAAGAGGAGTAGGGCAGGTGGAGGTTACAGGAGGATGTGGATGTGGAGGGATTGGAAAATAAGAATGAGGATTTTTTTATTTAAATACAAAGTCGAGGTGTTGACGGACTGGGTGACAGTGGAAGGAATAGAGGAATGGGACTAGGTGCAGACATGCAATCTGTGGGTTAGACTGCGCTGTGTTTGTCAGATCGGATGACTGGGATCTCAGCTGCTAGGACCATTGCCAACTGCCCTCAGGCTGTGTGATTGTTATATAACAGACTCACGTGGGTCACCCAGCATGGGCACCTCTCATTAAATAAAAGAGACGCACAGACTAGCCAGATGCAAGCAAAGGGGTAGAGGAGGCTTTCCCGAAACTTCCTGAACAATAACCAAACTATGCTAAACTCTGATTAGTTCTTTAAAGGAACTGCATGATGTGGAATTTGCCGGTGTCTCAGGTGTACAGGGGCAGGGAACACCATTGTTGGAAGAGTCCCCTTGTCTCGAATTATAAAGTCAGTGTATATACTGGTACGTCACAGTATGTACACAAGGAGCTGACACACAATGACTCGAGGCTCCCCGAAGCCTATTGGTTATAGGAATTACACAGGATGTTACAGCTCAGAAACTGACGGCAGAATCTTCCCACCCCGCCCGCCACAGGAATCTAAGAGGGTGGGGGTGGACCACGCAAAGGTCCGTTGACCTAGGGCAGGATTTTCCAGTCTTGGGGCGAACATGGCTGGAAAATCTCACCCTAAGTGTCTCGCTCAGCCGTTTCAGAGGGCAGTTGAGTCAACCACATTGCTGGTGGCTCTGGAATCACATGTAGGCCAGACCAGGCAAGGAAGGCAGATTTCCTTCCCTAAAGGATATTAGTGAACCAGATGGTTTTTTTTTTACGACAATCCACAATAGTTTCATGGTCACCATTAGACTTTTATTTCCAGATTTTTACTGAACTCAAATTTTACCATCTGCTGTGATGTGATTCTAACCCGGGTCCGCAGATCATTACCCTGGGTCTCTGGATTACTAGTCCAGTGACAATACCCTACATCATCACCACCTTCCCACTGTTCAATGAGTAGGTAATTTCAATAAATTACGATAGTCTGCATGTTTCAGAATTGTTACAGTGCAGGAGGAGACCATTGGCCCATCGAGCCTGCACTGCCTTTCTGAAAGAGCATTCTACCTTGTCCCACTCCCCTGCCCAATCCAAATAACCTTGCACATTCTCTCTTTTCAGATAGAAGCCATTAATCACACACCCCTCTTCTGCGCTGACTGCCAGCAGTTGGTGATGCCAGGCTGATTGAGTGAACCATTCGCCATAACGACAAGAATCCAGTACAAAGGCCCCCACCTCTAACAAGTTTAACACGCCAGCTATTTCATGCAGTTAGGAAACTTTTCCCTCGTTGTTCCAATGCTGTGTTTGAGAAAGCAAAGATAGCGCCTCTCAAGCCCTCAGGCAGCCCGGAGCACTTTGCAACAAATCCTCTCCCCTCATCCTTCAATCCCCCACCCTGCCACTGCCCCCACTTTCCTCCCCAACATACCCATCCTCAAAATTTAAACTCATCAAGTTTGCCAATCTGATTTCCAGTCCGAGTATTAAATGGTCCTTTTTTTTGGAGAATCAGAGTTATCCGGCATGGAAAGAGGCCCTTCAGCCCACCGTGTCTGTGCCTGCCATTAAGCACCTATAATCCAATTTTCCAGCCCTTGGTCCGTTGCCTTGTTTGCTTTGGAATTTCAAGCGCTCATCTAAATGTTTCTTAAATGTTGTGAGGGTTCCCACCTCCACCACCCTTTCAGGCAGTGAGATCCAGATTCCCAGCACCCTCTGGGTGAGAAAGATTTTTCTCAAATCCCTTCTAAATCTCCTGCCCCTTGCATTAAATTTGTTCCCCGCTGGTTATTGATCCCTCTACTAAGGGGAAACGTGTCTTCCAATCTATCCCATGTCCATAATTTTGAACACCACAATCAAGTCCCCCTCAGCCTTCTCTGCTTCAAGGAAAACAACCTCAGCCTCTCTTCATAGCTGAAACGCCGCAGCCCAGGCAACATCCTGGTGAACCTCCTCTGCACCTTTCCTATGACATCATATCCTTCCTATATAGTGACCAGGGGAGTAAGATAGCAGGCACTTGGGACAACAAAGTTCACTCTGCTGAACCTTGCATTGTGTCTTGGTGCTAGCGTGACCCTGGAAGCTTCATTCACTTTGTTACTGAGCCTGGGGCAGCCACAACGCGCAACACCGCTCTCGAGCTGAAATGATCCGGGACGTGTTGAGCTGGAGTGGCCCGAGACCATCAGATAGCTGACATCAGGAGTTGCAGTACCACGTTCAGCCTCAGGAAGGTGATATTACAGGAGTACAGCCTAAATTCATCAGCTCAGTCGCAGAGATAAAAAGTGTTAAAAAATACCCAGGTGTGGAGAAGATTAACGGCTGATCTAATTGGGGTGTTTCAGATGATTGAATAATTTAATAGTTTCTCTTTATCCACCTTCTTTCCTCTGATAGGAGTGCTCAGACCAGGTGGTTTATCTTTCAAGCCGGAGCTCACACATTCAGGGGTGACGTGTGTGAGGAAAAGCTTCCTGACAAGGTCGGGGACAACTTGCTCGCTGGAAAGCTGGGGGTCAACTGAAAGCTTCTGAACCAAGACTACTAGGATTTTATTATAGGGTCAGAGAGGTTTACAGCATGGAAACAGGCCCTTCGGCCCAACTTGTCCATGCCGCCCTTTCTTTTTAAATCTCTAAGCTAATCCCAATTGCCCACATTTGGCCCATATCCCTCTATACTCATTGTACCCATGTAACTATCTAAATGCTTTTTAAAAGATAAAATTGTACCCGCCTCTACTACTACCCCTGGCAGCTTGTTCCAGACACTCACCACCCTCTGGGTGAAAAAACTGCCCCTCTGAACACTTTATTATCTCTCCCCTCTCACCTTAAACCTATGCCCTCTAGTTTTAGACTCCCCTACCTTTGGGAAAAGATATTGACTATCTAGCTGATCTGTGCCCCTCATTATTTTATAGACCTCTATAAGGTCACCCCTCAGCCTCCTACGCTCCAGAGAAAAAAATCCCAGTCTATCCAGCCTCTCCTTATAACTCAATCCATCAAGTCCCGGTAGCATCCTAGTAAATGTTCTCTGCACTCTTTCTAGTTTAATAATACCCTTTCCATTTATTTATTGGGCAAGGGCGTTTAAGATGAGAGAATGGAGTTAAGATACAGATCAGCCCTTGATCTGATTGGGTGAGGGGAGGGGATGAGAGCCTCGAGTCAGCATTCCCCAACTTTTTGAAGTCATCCACAGGATGTGGGCAATTTGTTGCCCATCCCTAATTGCCCCTGGACTGAGTGGTTTGCTGGATCATTTCACAGGGCAGTTAAGAGCTATAGAAAATGGGAGCAGGAGCAGGCCATTCAGCCCTTTGAGCCTGCTACATCGTTCATTATGATCATGGCTGATCATCCAACTCCATCGCCTGATCCTGCCTTCCCCTTCATATCCTTTGATCTCCTTTGCTCCAAGAGCAATATCTAACTCCTTCTTGAAAACATACAATGTTTTGTCCTCAGCTACTTACTGTGGTAGTGAATTCCACAGGCCAACCATTCTCCCAGTGAAGAAATTTCTCCTCAGTCCTAAAAGGGTTACCCCGTATCCTTAGACTGGAACTCCAGGTACTGGACACCCCCACCATCAGGAACATCCCTCCTGCATCTGCCCTGTCTAGTCCTGTTAGAATTTTATAGGTTTCAATGAGATTCCCTCTCATTCTTCTAGACTCCAGTGAATATAATCCTAACCAACTCAATGTCTCCTCATACGTCAGCCCCACCATCCCAGGAATCAGTTTGATACAGGGATAAAAGAGTTAAAATAAGTGGTTGGAGAAGATTACCAAGTCAAACACATTGCTGTGGGTGTGGAGTCACATGCAGGCCAGACCAGGTAAGGATGGCAGATTTCCTTCCTTGAAAGGACATTAGTGAATCAGAAGGACGTCTATGATGGTTGACATGGCGGTCTCGTTAGCTTTCAATTCCAGATTCTCAAAAAATAATTTTTCTTAATTGAATTGAAATTCCATCAGGTGCCTTGATGGGATTCGAGCCCACTTCCCCAGAGAATCATACACTGCAGAACAGGCCCTTCAGCCCATCGAGTCTGCACTGACACACGAAAAACACCTGACCTCCCACCTAATCCCACTTACCAGCACTTAGCCCATAACCTTGAATGTTATGATGTGCCAAGTACTCATCCAGGTACTTTTTAATATGTGAGGCAACCTGCTCTACCACCCTCCCAGGCAGCACATTCCAGACTGTCAACAACAACCGCCCCCCCCGCCCCCGCCCGCCGAATTACTAGTCCAGTAACATTACCAGTATGCCACCATCTCCCTTTAAGTTCTACTGATCATAGTGTTAGATCAGAAACCCCAAGGTATTTATGAACCAGACTAGAACGCAACAATTTTCTATTTTGGCATTAGTGCGAGGACAGGATGTTTTCACTCTAGGCACGATTCTACATCGGGAAGCTTTTAGAAAAAAAATGTTATTTAACAGCACAGATCAATTATAATAAATGAATTATAGAATCCCTACAGTACGGGAGGCCGCCATTTGGCCCATCAAGCCTGCACTAACAACAATCCCATCCAGGCCCCATCCTTGCAATCCCACATATTTACCCTGCTAATCCCCCTGACACGAAGGGACAATTTAGCCTGGCCAATCCACCAAACTAGCTTTGGACTTACCTTAACATTTGACAATTGGACAATACATAAATATGACAAGATACAATTCTCAACTGCTAACCTATCACTATGAGTTCCAATTCAAGCAATATTCCTCTTATAGACTTAAACCCCCTCTTTAAAATAAGTTAGCAAAACACAGGCATACTTCTCTATCTTAGGTTAGCAGTCCTAGAGCTTTCAGAACACCTCTGGAGACAGGCATATAAAACACTGCTTTCTTCATGCAACCCAGGTAGCAACTGTTTGTATTTTAAAATGGAATTGAAACACACTTTGCTGTCGGCTTAGCTCCTCCCATTAAGCACATGACTCTGTCCCTGTCAATCAACCTAACCAAACTCTACTCTGAAACCCCTCAGAGAACTTAAATAAACAAAAAGTCCATTAACTCCACAAAGTAACACATTCCTAGGTAAAATCAATTATGAGCCTGCATTCTTAGTACCTGTTGCATGTTTACCAGGCAAATCGACTCTTGTAACAAAATACTCCCTCTTTATGCAACCCCACCTGAACATAAAATATATCAAAATAGCACAGTATCATCACAATGATACTACGCTTAAACTTGATCCATTAATTTGCCCAAGCCAACCTGATGACCTTTGAACTGGTTAAAGGTTTTACCTGGGGATTGTTGAGTGGTCCATAGCCAATGCCCGGAGTGGATGGTAGGGACACTGAAGGGGAGCCTATCGATGAGGTGATGACTGGATATGGAGATCCCAATCCATTCACTGGGGAAGCCAAGCTCCCCATGGAGGTGGTGAGGGAACGTGAAGCATTTGAAGAGGATCCGATCATTGAATGATGGCCAACCATTGAGTTCACTGTCGAGTGTGGGGGAGGCGAGTTCATTGATGTGGAATTCACTTGTATCGCGGAGTCTGCAAGGAAGAAAATAATTCAGGGTTAGCAGTGTACAGGAACATTATGACACACAGGAGTGGTACAGTTAACAGCCCAGAGGATAACATCTGCATTTTCATCCTTGTGATGCCCTCTCTGGGCTTTTTAAATAAAACAATTTTCATGGGATGTGGGTGTCTCTGGCAGTTAAGAGTTAACAGCATTGTTGTGTGTCTAGAGTCAGAATGGGTAAGGATGGCTTGTTTCCCTAAAGGACATTAATGAACCAGATGGGATTTTACAATAATTAATGAGGGTTTTGTGGTCACCATTACTGAGACAAGTTTTCAATTCCAGATTGTTTTTTAATTAATTAATTGAATTTAAACTCCAGCAGCTGCCACATTGAGATTTGAACCCCTTTCCCCAGAGCATTAGCTTGGCCCTCTGGGTTACTAACCCAGTGATATTATGGCCATCTCCTCTGTGCTACCACTTCACCTGTGGCCACTTTTCATGCCTGAGCTTCGAGAGGCTCTGCAATGGAGGAGAGCACACCCTCACTTAATGCCACTCTGCCTTGTTGGGTCCAGTCCTGCCCTTGTGCATCTGCTTCCAGTGAATCCCACCAGCTTTCTGGCCATTGACTGTTTTTATCTTTTTTTGAACCCAAAGGGACTGGTGGTGTAGCTTTCGCTGAAGCTCCAGTGATATTGAAGGTGTGTGAAGAGACCCCAAATGTGGCCAGCCCATTTCATAGCCTCTCCCCGTACACCCCGCATCTCACATCTACTCTGGTGGCTGCAATACCTTTGCAACCATCTTTCTCAAAAGGCCATCATTGACGAGGAGATCCAACACTGGATTAAAAAGCTTATTTATTAATGTCACAAGTAGGCTTACATTGTAATGAAGTTACTGTGAAAATCCTCCAGTCGCCACACTCCGGTGCCTATTCGGGTACACGGAGGGAGAATTTAGCATGGCCAATGCACCTAACCAGCACGTCTTTCAGACTGTGGGAGGCAACCAGAGCACCCGGAGGAGACCCATGCAGACACAGGGAGAGCGTGCAGATTCTGCACAGACAGTGACCCAAGCTGGGAATCGAACCCGGGTTCCTGGCGCTGTGAGGCAGCAATGCTAACCACTGTGCCACCGTGATTAGTTGCCTCGTTCAGCTTCCTATCAACTGTGGCAGCGAGTGTTTGACAACAAAGAACCTCCACAAGTCCCCGAGCTCTACCCTCTCAATAACCACACCAGCACACCATCAGGATATCGAATCCTGCGTCTAGGAGGGGCACTTTCCCATTTGAGGTTCAACACAACCTCGAGGCGCCGTCCTCAATCCTGTGTGTGGACTAGGCATTGGAATGTCTAAGCAGCCATGACCTTATATGGAGGAGTAGGCTTGAGCAGGATGAATGGCCTCCTCCTGTTCCTATCTTCTGAACATGGGGAGGGAAATCAAACATGACCAGTTGAAACCAGACACCAGGCCTGGGGTGGTGGGGAGGGGGGAGGGGAGCCTCTGCGAGGTTCTCTCCTCCCGTGCAGACATTAGCAGTCTGTCTCCAAACCTCTAGGCAATGGAGGGGTGGAGGATGGGGCTGGTGGGCAGGGGGGTTTAAAAACAAATCAAATCTGGCGTTGAACCACAACCCCCCCTCCCTCCACAACCAATCGCATGTGGGGGAAACTCCAACTGTGTGAAACACAGGAACACTGGGCGAGACAGAGATGCTCCACATGATTGAATAAGCCAGCTTCAAGGATCACAAATACCTGGGTCTCGCGGGAAGTGTATCTGAGTCTGTGGTCTGCGTTGCCAGGACAGGAGGTGGGGGCAGAGAGTGGCTGGAAATGAAGAGTAACAGAAGTGCCAAGGATTAGACTGGTTTGTCTCCAAACAGCCCAACACACTTACAGGAGGAAGCCGAGAGTCCGTGTTCCCATCAGAATCAAACAATTACATTCAGTCTACGTAACAATTCTGTCGCCTTCAATGTCCATGGGGACATGTACATTTTGCTCTATTGCTACTTGGCACATGTCAGCTTCTTTTAACCTTTTTCACTGCCCGATGACCTCCAGCTGTTCTCCTTGCTCAGAATCAAAGGCTGGGATGTGATTCAGTGAACCGCACAAACCAGAAGCTGATCGGTACCAGCTAGCCTGGTTCACAATGAACAGCGGGCCAACATAGCACCCAGGGCCTTAGGAGGGGAGGCTGCAGAATGTCAGGCTTCTGAACCTGGGAAGAGGAGCAGACCAGCATCCCTGGGTTAGAGCCCAAGGGGGCTGGAGGCCCTGCTATCTCTGGTCAAATAGAGAGCAGTGGGCCGGAGTGGGGGCAGTTAAACGAGACCAGAGCAGCATTGGGGGGTGGGGGGGGGGTTGGTGGAGGAGGAGAGGGGGGGTGGTCGGAGGAGAAGGGGGGGTCGGAGGAGAAGGGGGGGGGGGGTCGGAAGAGAAGGGGGGGGGGTCGGAGGAGAAGGGGGGGGGGTCGGAGGAGAAGGGGGGGGGGGTCGGAGGAGAAGGGGGGGGTCGGAGGAGAAGGTCGGAGGAGAAGGGGGAGTGGGAGATGAGGAGGGTGGGGGGGGAAGAGAGGTGGAGTTAGTGAATGTTGTCGCTGATATGCCAAATTGCTTCTTCTTGTGTGAAAGTTGGTGGGCTTTCTTAACTATTGTGTCAACATGGGGGGACCAGGAGAGGTTGTTGGTGATCTGGACACCAAGAAACCTGAAGCTCTTGACCATTTATTCTTCATCCCCGTTGATGTGGACAGGGGCATGTTCTCCACTACGCTTCCCAGAGCCAAACATTTCACTAACAGGGTCAGTCATGGCACAGCAAATAATCTGCTTGCCGCTGAGACAGAGTGTTGTGGGTTTGAGCCTCTGTCCAGATTCAAGTCTGTATTCCAAGCTGACTCTCCAGTGCAGCATTGCAGGAGTGCTGCACTGTCATAGTTGCCGTCTTTCAGATGAAACATTACATTAGAGCCATGGAGTCATCGTCATCATGTCTGTGTTGGTTAAAAACGTCATTGGTGTCAGCCAATGAACCGGAACAGCCGACAGAGAGATCCGCAGTGCATCCGAAGAGGAAGGAGTCGAATTGGACTCCTCCGGAAGGCCGCTGCCCTCGACTTGACATGTATGCCCAAGCCATCAGGAGGTGCGTCAACACCAAATTCATCAGCCACACTCACAAGACAGCCCCGAACATCACCCAAGCACAACGCAACGCCATCCACGCTCTCAAGACCGACCGCAACATTGTCATCAAAACAGCAGACAAAGGAGGGGCCATCGTCATACTGAACAGAACGGATTACTGCAAAGAAGTGCACCGACAACTGAACAACGAGGAACACTACAGACAGTTACCCACAGATCCAACCAAAGAACACACCCGTCAACTCAGACTGATCAATACCTTTGATCCGGACTTTCAGAGCACCCTCCGTGCTCTCATCCCACGTACTCCCTGCGTTGGAGATCTCTACTGCCTCCCGAAGATACACAAGGCAAACACACCCGGCTGTCCCATCGTATCGGGCAATGGGACCCTGTGCGAGAACCTCTCTGGCTACGTCGAGGGCATCCTGAAACCCATTGTACAAAGAACCCCCAGCTTTTGTTGCGACACTACGGACTTCCTACAGAAACTCAGCACACATGGAGCAGTTGAACCAGGAGCGCTCCTCGTCACAATGGATGTCTCGGCACTCTACACCAGCATCCCCCATGACGATGGCATTGCTCCAACTGCCTCAGGACTCAACACTGATGCAATTTTACAACTCATCCGCTTCATCCTGGACCACAATGTCTTCACCTTCAACAACCAGTTCTTCATCCAGACACACGGACCAAATTCGCACCTCAATATGCCAACATCTTCATGCACAGGTTCGAACAAGGCCTCTTCACCACACAGGACCTTCAACCGATGCTATACACTAGATACATCGATGACATTTATGACATTTTCTTCCTTTGGACTCATGGTGAACAATCACTGAAACTATATGATGACATCAACAAGTTCCATCCCACCATCAGACTCACCATGGACTATTCTCCGGAATCGGTTGCATTCTTGGACTCACGCATCTCCATCAAGGACGGTCACCTCAGCACCTCACTGTACCACAAGCCCACGGATAACCTCACGATGCTCCACTTCTCCAGCTTCCACCCTAAACACGTTAAAGAAGCCATCCCCTACGGACAAGCCCTCCGTATACACAGGATCTGCTCGGATGAGGAGGATCGCAACAGACACCTCCAGATGCTGAAAGATGCCCTCATAAGAACAGGATATGGCATTCGACTCATCGATCGACAGTTCTGATGCGCCACAGCGAAAAACCGCACCGACCTCCTCAGAAGACAAACACGGGACACAGTGGACAGAGTACCCTTTGTTGTCCAGTACTTCCCCGGAGCGGAGAAGCTACGACATCTCCTCCGGAGCCTTCAACATGTCATTGATGAAGACGAACATCTCGCCAAGGCCATCCCCACAACCCCACTTCTTGCCTTCAAACAACCGCACAACCTCAAACAGACCATTGTCCGCAGCAAACTACCCAGCCTTCAGGAGAACAGTGACCACGACACCACACAACCCTGCCACAGCAACCTCTGCAAGACGTGCCGGATCATCGACACAGATGCCATCATCTCACGTGAGAACACCATCCACCAGGTACACGGTACATACTCTTGCAATTCGGCCAACGCTGTCTACCTGATACGCTGCAGGAAAGGATGTCCCGAGGCATGGTACATTGGGGAAACTATGCAGATGCTACGACAACGGATGAATGAACACCGCTCGACAATCACCAGGCAAGACTGTTCTCTTCCCGTTGGGGAACACTTCAGCGGTCACGGGCATTCGGCCTCTGATCTTCGGGTAAGCGTTCTCCAAGGCTGCCTTCACGACACATGACAGCGCAGAGTCGCTGAGCAGAGACTGATAGCCAAGTTCCACACACGAGGATGGCCTCAACCGGGATCTTGGGTTCATGTCACACTATCTGTAACCCCCATAACGACTTGCCTGGACTTGCAAAATCTCACTAACTGTCCTGTCTGGAGACAATACACATCTCTTTAACCTGTGCTTAACACTCTCTCCACTCACATTGTCTGTACCTTTAAGACTTGATTACATGTAAAGACTCGCATTCCAACCATTATTTTGTAAATTGAGTTTGTGTCTTTATATGCCCTGTTTGAGAACAGAACTCCCACTCACCTGACGAAGGAGCAGCGAGCGCTCCAATAGCTAGTGGACTTTGCTACCAAATAAACCTGTTGGACTTTCACCTGGTGTTCTGAGACTTCTTACTCGGTTAAAAACAACCAGCAAACTATTCTAATCCCATTTTCCAGCATTTGCCCCTTAGCCCTGTATGCTTGGCATCGCAAGTACACATCTAAATGCTTCTTAAATGTTATGAGGGTCTCTGCTTCCACCACCCTCTGGGTGAAAAAGATTTTCCTCACATCCCCTGCAAGCCCCCTGCCCCTTACTTTAAATCTATGCTCCCTGGTCATTGATCCTTCCACCAAGGGGAAAAGTTACTTCCTATCCACCCTATCTATGCCCCTCATAATTTGACACGTCTCAATCCTGTCCCTCCTCAGTCTCCTCTGCTCCAGGGAAAATTGAGGAACACACTGAGGCTCTGTCTGCCCTCTCAGATGAATGTAAAAGATCCCATGGCAGCATTCAAAGAAGAGCAGGGAGATCTCATGGTGCCTTGTCCAATATTTATCCCTCAGTAAAGGTCATTAGTGCTGTTTGTGAGAGCTTGCTGTGTTGAAGTTGCCAGCTACATTCAGTGAGTGCACTTCACTGAGTGTAAAGTGCATTGGAATGAGGAAGATGCTAATTAAATGTCTTCCATAGGATGAGATCCAAGGTGGTCCATGCCACAGTGAGTGAACCACACTGGGCTATGTTTAAACGGGAGCTCAGTTTGTGTGTTCACTTTGGGGGAGAGGGCAGTTACTGATTGGAGCAGTGTGCATGGTGTTGGTAACTGTGAAGATGACCTGTCCACTGTCCTGATGAAAGATGACACAGAGCCTCACAGTGCAGCAGAAATACACTGACAAGTAATTCTATTATTACAGCCGCAAGTAGCCTCTCGGGATCCACAGACAGCACCAGCCAAACCATCAATCACACACGGCCGTCAGCTCCCAATGTCATTTCCCAAGCTTTGTGCTGATAGTTTCGGGGCAATGGGGCAGCTCATTCCTGCTTTAATTCAAGTGCTGTCGGACTTAAGTGCAAGATCCAATTGATCACACTTGGCTTGTTGCGTTTGACACATTAAAATCCAATTTACATTCCTCTTCGTATTTAGTGAAGCTTAAAGTATACAATTCTTTTACCCCACTCCTAATCTCTTCCGTCCCCTCCTGAAGATGCTGACTCTCATTGCGATACAGTCCCATGGACCCCACTCCCCTCCTCTCGCTGACGTCGGATGTTCTGTGGTTGCTTGCCTTTTTGGCTGTGAGGGACTTATAATGAACTTATAAATGAATCTGAGACAGACCTTAGCCACTCTACTCTGTCCCATCAAACAGTAAGAAGTTTAACAACACCAGGTTAAAGTCCAACAGGTTTATTTGGTAGCAAAAGCCACACAAGCTTTCGGAGCCTCAAGCTCCTTCTTCAGGTGAGTGGGAATTCTGTTCACAAACAGGGCATATAAAGACAAACTCAATTTACAGAATAATGGTTGGAATGAGAATACTTACAACTAATCAAGTCATAAAGGTACAAACAATGTGAGTGGAGACAATGCTCTCTTCACTCACATTGTGAATATCTGCAGATCTGCGCAAGAGTCATAGAGTCATTCATAGCAGTTTACAGCATGGAAACAGGCCCTTCAGCCCAACTTGTCCATGCCGCCCTTTTTTTTAAACGCTTAAGCTAGTCCCAATTGCCCACATTTGGCCCATATCCCTCTATACCCACCTTACCCATGTAACTATCGAAATGCCTTTTAAAGGATAAAATTGTACCCGCCTCTATTACTACCTCTGGCAGCTTGTTCCAGACACTCATCACCCTGTGTGTGAAAAGATTGCCCCTCTGGACACTTTTGTATTTCTATATAAAAGGAATGAATTCCAGCCCACTTTGTGGCAGTGTGGCAAATGTGTGTCTGTGGAGTGTGGGTCTGATCCCAGAGCTGTGTGCCTGGGAGAATTTAAAGGGATATGTGTTGTTTGTACCTCTGCTGCCAAATGTGGACAGTAGCTACATTAACGTGGCAGGTGTTAGTGGGAGTGAATGGGGCGGAGAGGGGGGTAAGCATCTTTAAGTGTAGGAACTGTCTAAGCGCTGTACCTTTAAGACTTGATTAGCTGTAAGTATTCGCATTCCAACCATTATTCTGTAAATTGAGTTTGTGTCTTTATATGCCCTGTTTGTGAACAGAATTCCCACTCACCTGAAGAAGGGGCTTAAGGCTCCGAAAGCTTGTGGCTTTTGCTACCAAATAAACCTGTTGGACTTTAACCTGGTGTTGTTAAACTTCTTACTGTGTTTACCCCAGTCCAACGCCGGCATCTCCAAATCATGATGACCATCAAACAGTCCCAGGCCAGGTTAAAAACAGGATTAGATACAGAGTGAACTCCCTCTCCACTGTCCCATCGCACACTCCCAGGACAGTGGGTTTCGATATGGCTTAAGGCTCTTAATAGCCCCTTAAGTGGTTTCTTGTCCATTTTGTGCCTGCTTGCACTCCTGATGTACTGTGGGATGGTTTACAAATTAATGATGCTATATAAATTCAGGCTGCTGGACACAAACATTTTGGTTGGGATGCAGTCCAGTGATTTCGCCACAGAATGCTGGAGTCCAGTCAGTACAATTTCACATGAACAGTTTGGTTATAGTAATAATATCATGTCATTCCTTAATTAGTCACATAAAATTCAAACGAGAACAAAGTTATTACTATGCAATTAGATCATAACTCAAAGAAAATCCAACCCTTTATAGCATCGGGGCCTAGTGGATGAAGCCTGAAGTGGTTGTTAGTTCCAGCAATCCTCGTCTTCATCAGCTCTATTGTGTATCAGTGCAGTGCCAGCCTCACTAGTCCTGTCAGCGACTGCCCTTCAGGGTAGCATTAACCTATATTGAGTCTGCCATCTGCTCGTTCTCTGATACTGATAAGTTGTGACAGTGGAGCGTCACTGTGTGCGTAGCAAGCGAGTGAGAAGCAGCAGTCTTCAGTCAATGCATAACATGCGGCTTTTGCGAGAGGATTTTCAGGTAGGTTCCCTGGACAGGGTTCAAGAGCAAACATCTCGCATCCTACAAAAGCCCATTGTCTGAGATAACATTGCACATTTTGCTACTTGTGACTCGTGGTGGGGTTCTGTCAGGGGAGCCACTCTAGATCCTGCTGAATGTTCAATTCATCTTAACCCGACTCTCATTCACCCTTCTAACTCCTGGCTCCCATTCGAGTCTCCTGGTCTTCACCAACTCCGTCATTAGCACCTCTCCTGGCTGTGGAAAGCAGATCCCACCTATTCTGCCATGTGGAACACCCTTCTATCCACCCTATCTTGCCTCAGCCCCAATCCCCCTTCCTGCAACTTGCCCTCTAGCCTGGTGCTGCCCCATTCTCTCCTCGCTCCCCATCCCCACCTCACTTCCTTCCTCAGTTATAAAATGTAAATCGACCAGGAAAAGATGTTCTAGATTTAATGCAAACCCTTGTAATTTTTAGAACATTCACTCTACACCAGATGTAGTGTCCCTAGTACCCCATAAAAACATGCCTATAACCTCAGAACTTACTAATATCTCCCGAATATTTGCCCATGTGGGGGGAGGAGGGGCACTGGGGCGTGTCAGAGGGTGGTGGTTAGCTACAGATCCACAGGGTTCAGCCAACTTCTCATTCATCTGTCAGTCCAGCGAGCAAGCTCAAACAAGCTCTTTAATTCAAGGTGGCACAGTTGTCAATGAGGAACATGAGCCCTCACACAGCCATCTCCTCCCACATACACACGAAAGTTCACAGTAAAACCGTGTTGGCTGCAAAACCACGATCACCCCGCAATGGCTTGCTTCTCTGCCTTTTGGTCAAGTCGGGCATCAGATCAAACTCAAGATGCGATTCAATGCCTTTTCTTGCCAGTTTGGATCTTATTTGTCTCTCTTGTTGGGGGGACCATGAATTGGAATTTGAATTGGTTTTTGGAGCAAGCAAAGAGATGGATTAAGGGTTGCCCTATCCACTCTGCGCATTGGCTTTGTAACTCTGAAAATGGAAGGAACAAAGAGCCAGATAAGTGGGGTGAAGGGGTGTAGAAAGTGAAAGGGAAATTGGGGAATCCATAGAATATACATGAGCACCATTTCAGCGACATGGTGATTGTAACCCAGGATGACAATGCAGTGCAGTAGTGAGGGAGTGCTATGCAGTCAGAAGTGCATAGCACTTTAGTTGAGATTTTTCACCAACGCTCACCAGTTGAGGTGGAAGGAAAAAAGCTCCTGGACTTCCTGGCCAAGAGTCATCCAGTAATGATCAAAAACTGGCCAGTCCTCTTGGCTCTCTTTGTGGGATCATGCTGTGCAGCAAAATGGCTGCCACTTTTGCCTCCTGAACAACATTCACTCTGCTTCAGTTCGTGTAAGTCTCAACGTAGTTCTTTTTCAAATATTTTTTGTAAACCCCAATTAGTGACACTGCAGGTGAATGTTCGGGGCTGTTATTTTTAGTAAAGCTTTGCCCTATCAGCCGATGGGAAAGCTTGCTTGCCCAGTCACTTGGATAGAATAAAACATCTCCAACCACAGAAAATAACGTCTGCAAAATACCCGTTTAAACTTTACATCATACATATTCCAGCCTCAAAACAGACTGTCCAGGACAAGGGTAAAATGGTGTCCTTCACAATCCCGTTTCTTAAAAATTCACATCCTGGAGATGTGGGCAGTCCTGTTGAGGCTGCCGTTGCCATCAGAAGGCTAATGGTCGGCTGCCATTCTGAAAGTCTTCTTTTGCCTTCTTTTGCAGCTGTGAGACACAAGCCGAGAGCTTTGCTCAGCCATTTCAGAGGGCAGCTAAGGGTTATCCACATTGGTGAGAGACTGGACGTACACAAGAAACCAGACTGGGAAAGGAGGGCAGACTTCTCTCCCTGGAGGCCCTCAACGAACCAGTTGATCTTTCACACCAACCCGACAGATGCACTTGGATTTGTTTTAAAACTGGAATTCAAACTGCCATGATGGGATTTGAACCTGCATTCCTGACACTGAATCCACACATGGAGGTTACTCCTTCAGTAACATAGTCTATTACTACTAAAGTTGCTATCATTCAAATGTTTCTATTCAGAACTGGCTTGTTGTTATGGAGCAACACTGGATTAAATTCATTGATCATAAAGGAATGTTAACATGTGCAGTTTTTAGCAGAATAAACCCCACTGGCCTGTTTGTTATACAGCACTCACTGACTTTGTAATTTGCAGGGTTCTGGGAAGAGTGTGGTGAACAGTCGGACTAATTGGAAAGAGCTGGCAAAGCCCAACAACCCAAATGGCCAACTTCTGCAATATAGAACCCTGCAACAGTATGCCAGTCTTTTCAGGGGGTGGGGGGGGGGGGGGAGATCCCCAGGCGAGTGCGTCAGTCTTTCCAGGGGGGGGGGTTCCCTGGTGAGTGCGTCAGTCTTTCCAGGTGATTCCCTGGCAGTGTGTCAGTATTTATAAGGGATCCCCGGGAGTGTGTCAGTACCTATAGGCGATTCTCTGCAAGTGTGTCAGTACTTACAGGGGGTCCCCAGTTGTGTGTCAGTATTTATGGGGTGGTGGTCCCCGGTTTGTGTCAGTAATTACAGGGGGTCTCCGAGAGTATGTCAGTAATTACAGGGGGTCCCTGGAGTGTGTCATTATTTACAGGGGGTCCCTGGAGTGTGTCAGTATTTACAGGGGACACCCGGATGTGTATCAATATTTACAAAGGCACCCTACAGTGCAAAGGTAGTGAATTCCACATATCTATGAATGAATTAGGTGCCCAGATGCGAAAAGCCCCGAGGGCATCAACTCAAAATCTTTAAGCAGATGAAGACATGTTCGTTATCTCACGGTGAAGAGCGAGGGGAAATGCTGACAGTATTTCCGTATTTAACATATGCTAATCGGTTGGACTCACAAACCCTCTCAGCAGTTTCTAATCTAATAAATCACTCATGATAGATGGCAAAGAGTATGAACATTACTGCAAATGTGTTTAATATGGTGAGCAGGGGTAACATAAATTATTCATTGCTGTGATTAGATTGGAGGGGGAGAAAATGAGATATTCCATCCCTGCCTGACCAGACAGTCATTTATCATCAGCCACTCTGAGCTGCAGCAGAGAAACACCTCTCACCCAACACTTAATCAACATCAATGACAAGGCAAAGCACAGGCAAACCACCTTTAATAAGGGGCTGTTCCTTCTAGCTGCCTTCCCAACACCATCAAATCCTTGCTCACTGAAAGGGGGGGTAGAAACAGTCGGCGCGCGCCGCCCCCTTTCAGCACCCGCCACCAGGAGTGATGCTGACAGCAAGGGTCCTCTCCCTACCCCGCTCCCTGCCTCGAGTTCCTTCACACGGCTGAGCGCCATGTGGTGTGAACAACCCACACAGGCCTGGACACAGCTGCTGGCACAGTCAGAATATCCAGTGGCAACCTGACTCCTGAAGGGGGGAGTGAGGTATAAATTGTCAACGTGAAAATCTACAGCTGGAATAGAATAGCACCCCCAAGTGCCCAAGAGTTAGTTTGCAACTGCTGAGACTATTGCCTTCAGAGTCTTCTTGGAAGCTGTGGAGATTTTTTGGGGGGGTTAGGTAAAATCATGGAATAATTGAGGGGATAAAGCTCAAAAGGAGGCCTTTTGGCTTCTCATGTCTATGCTGTCTCTCTGAATGAGAGCTTTACTTGATGCCATTCCTCCACCTTCTCCCCATAGCTCTGCACATTCTTCCATTTCAGATAATAATCGAAATCCCTCTTGAATGCCTCGATTGAATCTTCCCCCACTAACTCTGAGACAATGCCTTCCAGATCCTAACCACTGTCTGTGTGAATATGCTTTGCCTCATGTTGCCATTGCTTCTGATGTCAATTATCTCATTCTCGACCCTTCCACCAATGGGAACAGTTCCTCCCTACCGACTTCCAGACCCCTCATGATTTGAGCAATTCCATTAAACCTCCTCTCAACCTTCTCTTCTCCAATCTCCAACTGAAGTCCCTCATCCCTGGACTCATTGTCGTCAATCTTTTCCGTGCTCTCTCTAAAGCCTTCACATCTTTCCTAAGGTGCGGTGCCCAGAACTGGTCACAGTGGTGGTGGAGACAAACTCAATAGGGTCTTTTAAGAGACTCCTGGATGAGTACATGGGGCTTAATAGGAAGGAGGGTTATAGGTAGGCCTAAAAGGTAGGGATATGCTCGGCACAACTTGTGGGGCCGAAGGGCCTGTTTTGTGCTGTAGTTTTCTATGTTTCTATGTAATACTCCAAGTGTTTAATACAGGTTTAACATCACTTTCTTGCTTTTGCATTCTTATTAATAAAGCCCATTCCAAAGAAGAGTCACACTGGACTCGAAACTTGAATTGTTTCTCTCTCTACAGATGCTGTCTGATCTGTTGCCAGAGCCTCTGCTCCTTTAGAATTGTACCCTTTATTTTATATTGCATCTCTGTGATCTTCCTACCAAAATGAATCACTTCACAGATCTCCACACTGAATTTCATCTGGCACTTGTCCATCTGACTTATCTATAACTTTTAGAAGTTCTATACTAAGTCACGTATTGGAAATTAATTTTGGAATTGTACCACTAGCTTATTGAGAGGTATCAGCCAAAGCAAGGGGAGAGGCCATTGGACCCACCATACCTATCCAGCTCAGCTCCTGCTGGCCTTCAATCCTCTCTCATGCCAGCCATGGCTTGCCTGAATCAATAACATATCCCTTAATTCCCTGAGACAAAAAATCTGCCTTAAATATATTCAACGATGGAACATTTACAACCCTCTGGGGTAGAGAATTCTTAAGATTCACAACCTATTGAGTGAAGAAATTTCTCATCTCAGTTCTAAATGATCGGCCCCTTATGCGGAGACTGTGCTCCTGTGTTTTGGACTCCCCGACCAACAGGAATCTATTTCTGAGTCCACCCTGTCAAACCCCTTCAATGAGATCACCTCTCATTCTTTTAAACTCCAGAGAATATCATCCACTGATCAGAGAACAATCCCCTCGTCCCATGGACCAATTTGCTGAACCGTGACTGGACCATCTCCAATGCAAGTTTTTAATTGTGACCACCAAATCTCAGGCTGACGTTGTGGATTCTAGTTCCACTCCGGAGACTGGGATCCATAATCGAGGCCAGTGCTGCAGTACAATACTGAGCGAGTGCTGCAGTTGAGGGGAGGGGGAGAGGGGGGGGGGAGAGGGGGGTGGGGGAGAGGGGGGTGGGGGAGAGGGGGGTGGGGGAGAGGGGGGTGGGGGAGAGGGGGGTGGGGGAGAGGGGGGTGGGGGAGAGGGGGGTGGGGGAGAGGGGGGTGGGGGAGAGGGGGGTGGGGGAGAGGGGGGTGGGGGAGAGGGGGGTGGGGGAGAGGGGGGTGGGGGAGAGGGGGGTGGGGGAGAGGGGGGTGGGGGAGAGGGGGGTGGGGGAGAGGGGGGTGGGGGAGAGGGGGGTGGGGGAGAGGGGGGTGGGGGAGAGGGGGGTGGGGGAGAGGGGGTGGGGGAGGGGGGGTGGGGGTTGTGAGAGAGAGAGAGAGCGAGAGAGAGCACTGTGAATGAGGGAGTGCTGCGCTGGGTAAGTGCCCCAGTGTCTGAGGTGCCATCTTTCAGATGGGATCTAAAACCATAGATCCCACGACAGCATTTGATGATGATTAGGAGATTTCTCCCCAGTGTCCTGGTCAATATATACCTCTGTTTCAATCCACAAAGTGTGTTTTATCTCTCTGCTGCTTGTGGTAGTTTGTTGTGCACTAATTGTCAGTGGCATGTCCAATTACACAGCTGTGACAGGCTGTCAACTAGAGCATTACCAATGCCGCTGAGAGTCGTAGCATCCTACAGTGCAGAAAGAGGCCATTTGGCCCACTGAGTCTGCAAGCCCACCCAGGCCCTATCCCCATAACCACATGCATTTACTCAAGCTAGTCCCCCTGACACTAAGGGGCAATTTAGCATGGTCAATCCACCTAACCCGCACATCTTTGGGCCGTGGAAGGAAACCGGAGCACCCGGAGGAAACCCACACAGACACGAGGAGAATGTGCAAACTCCACACAGACAGTGACCCAAGCTGGGAATTGAACCTGGGTCCCTGGCGCTGTGAGGCAGCAGTGCTAACATTGTGTCACCGTGCTGCTCCACACCATCTGACTGATGTGGAGGAGACTTTACTGTCACCTCGCTGTTTCCCTCCTACTCAAGGAGTGGTGCCCCACTCTCTCCACTTCACCTGTGACTGCAGCCAATCAGTGGAAAGGCAGAGGGACCGGTCCCATCCGCAGTCTCTCGATGAATTTACTTTCCTGAAGCTCACACCTTAACTAAATGGTACATTCTGAATCTTGATTGTTTGAGGGCTCTATAGTGGTGCAGGTTCCAAGGGCGAGTAGTTGTTTGGACCCTGAAGAGCTGGCTAGACAAACTGGGCTTCCAGTTAGCTGTTATACAGGAGAACCTATAGGAGACCCAAAGATTATATCCTAGCAACTAAATTGTTCGACAGGTGCCAAGACAGGAAGACAATGAATTATTTCACATTGTACACATCAAAAGGATATTGCTTCTTGTTTCTCATTGGGAAGATTGGGACTAAAGCTGTTTTACTTGGTTAGCTCAGTTAGCTGGACGGCTGCTTAGTGATGCAGAGTGATGCCAACAGCATGGGTTCAATTCCCGTACTGGCTGAGGCTATTCATGAAGTGAATCTCAACCTTGCCCCTGACCCGAGGTGTGGTGATCCTCAGGTTAAATCACCACCAGTCAAAAGGGGAGAGCAGCCTGTAGACACATGGGATGATGGCAACTTTACCTTTAAAGTGAATCCAAACCTCTTGTCAATTAAACACGGGGCTGGTAACAACAGTTTTGCAATGATCATCATTGGTCTGGGTTTTCTTCGGGTCCAGGAGGCATGGCCACCAAAATCAGGAATACTCAAGAGGCCAGAATGAAGAGAAGTGCAGATATCTCTGGGGGTTGCAGTGCTGGATCAAGTCAGAGAGATTGGAAGGGGCAAGGCTGCATCAATTGCCAATTTGCACTGGATAGATCATGTCATACCTCCCTCCAATTTCTCCCGATCTCTGTAATCCCCTCCATCGCTACAACCCACCGAGATGTCTGTACTCCTCTATGCTGCCTCTTGTACATCCCGATGTGAATCTCTCCATCACTGCTGGCAATGCTTTCCACTGCCTGCATCCTAAGAAAAGTCAAGCCAATAACCATCACAAAAGGGAAATTATAGAGTGGACTCCACCAATGAGGAAGTTTGAAAATATAGATGAGACACTGCAGCAACAAGAGTGGTTTGATAATAAGATGTCGTTCCTCTCATCAACGTGTCAGTTCAAACAGAGAGTCTGTTTTGTAAAAAACATCTTCCAGCCCATCTGTCTTGTGAATGTATCTCCTGCTCCTGCACACCAATGTCCAACAGCAAATCTTCTACCGGAGTATTTAGTCAGGCAGAATCGTTTGAAAACACAAACCCTGACAATGCTTCTTGATATTTTTTCACTGTTTTAGAAAGTGCACTGAAATTTCACTAAGATGACCAATAGGACAGTGTAGAAAGTACTTTACTCTGTATCTAACCCCCATCCTGTACCTGTCCGCGAGTGTTTGATGGGGACAGTGTAAAAAGCACTTTACTCTGTATCTAACCCCCATCCTGTACCTGTCCGGGAGTGTTTGATGGGACAGTGTAGCGGGATCATTACTCTGTATCTAACCCCGAGCTACATCTGTCCTGGGAGTGTTTGATGGGGACAGTATAGAGGGAGCTTTACTCTGTATCTAACCCTGTGCTGTAGCTGTCCTGGGAGTATTTGATAGGAATAGTGACGAGGGAGCTTTATCCTGTACCTCGCCCTATATCTGCCCTGGGAGTGTTTGATGTCAGTAGGAGATCTTGTGGCGCAGAGCGTAGTGTCCCTGCCTCTGAGCCAAAAGCTCTGGGTTTGAGTCCCACCCCAGGATGGCAAGGAAGGTGCGTTCATAACTCGGCCAAACAGGTCGAGTACATCAAATTCTTCCAAACACGCCCATGGCTGACGGTAAGAGCGGGAGAGATTCCTGGTCAGCCACACTTGATATGGAGTGGCACCTTCTCAAGCTATAAGCCCACTCACAACAGTGACCCGTCCCAAGAATCACTAGCTACAGAAACATTAAAAAGTCTGCCTTAGTGCACCACTGGAAATGGGAAGAGAATTGGAACTTCATATACGGAAGGTGTTCCCAGAAACATGCCTAAAGGTTCTAAAGAAGAGTTGAATAAAAATATTTAAGAACAAAAAGTATCCTTATGTGCAAGGTGATTCATGATTCAGAAGGTTTTGTGCGATAATGAGTCCACCGAGTCTTGATCTATTCATACAACACCGCAGAATCATCGGGCTTCCCACTGGGTCAGAACAACATCAACATCCGTTCGAGAATTCCAGTCATTCTAACATTCGGACAGATGGACAGACAGGGGAAGTTCAGCCTCCAGTACAACGTGACCACCTTACTCAGCTTCAAGCCAAGTGAAGAGGGACAAAGGGTCAGCCTGCAGTTAGCTTTGACACTTGCAGTTCAGCTCCTCCCGCTGCCGGTCTTTCCAAGAACAGGGGCTGTGATTCATAAATGACTAAAGGGAGCCATTTTCCTTAACTGAGTGGAAGAATGAATTCAATTTTTAAAAAAAAATAAGATTCCTGTTGGTCAGTGCCGAGGGATGTCAGTGCCACGGGAGGGAGATATGAGCCCAGTAAATCATCCAGCTAATCCCTCTTCATTCCCCGGGAGAGGTTTACTGATGAGTGTGCCGCTCACTGCTACATTTCACTAGATCCTAACTGTGCTGACAGATAGTATCTGGCCTGTGAAACCTGAATGAAATATCATAGGCCCGTGACTGCCCGTAGTCACACCTACAGGGGGCAATGCTACTCCAGTGCTGGAAAGTTAACCTCGGCTCAATGGGTGGGACTCGCATCTGCGGGCCTGCGTTCCTATCCCACTGCGGAGACCTGACCAGATAAACCCGGGCTGAGATTCCAGTGCAGTACTGAGAGAGCGCTGCACTGTCACAGGTGCCATCTTTTGGATGAGATGATAAAGCCGAGGCCCCACCTTGGCGGATTCAAAAGATTTCAAAGCCCTGTTTTAAACAAAGGGCAGGGGAGTTGTCATAGGATCCCTACAGTACAGAAGGAGGCCGTTCGACCCATCAAATCTGTACTAACCAAAATCCCATTCACGCCCTATCTCCGTAACCCCACATATTTACCCTGCTAATCTCCCCGACACGAAGGAGCAATTTAGCATGGCCAATCCACCTAACACATACATCTTTGGAGTGTGGGAGGAAACCGGAGCACCCGGAGGAAAACCCATGCAGACACGGGGAGAACGTTCAGACTCCACACAGACAGTGACCCAAGCCGGGAATTGAACCCGGGTCCCTGGCGCTGTGAGGCAGCAGTGCTAACCACTGTGCCACCCATAACCACTGTGCCATCGTGCCGCCCAGTGTCCTGGCCAATATTTACCTCTCAACCAACATCTCTAAATCAGGTCACTTATTGTGTTGCTGCCTGTAGGATCCTGCTGAATGCAACTTACTGTGATTCTGACATTACAAACAGTAAGCACGCTTCAGAAACATTGGCTGCAACACACCTTTGTACATATTGGGGTCCATGAGTGGCAAGTTATAAATGCCAGTCCATTTGGTCCCTCTTCCAAAAACCAACCCACGAAAACTCTTCCCTGACCTCAAGATATTATTCAATTAGCACTTAGCAGTGTCAGAGTTAAGTTTTTAAATCAATTGGTTGTATAGTTAGTCTCTTATGAAGAAGCAGATGTGAAGCAGGAATATAAAACTTGAAAAAAGAACATATCTTTGTCTGCAGAGATCCAGATGACGCGCACAAAGAACAAAGAACAGTACAGCACAGGAAACAGGCCCTTCGGCCCTCCAAGCCTGTGCCGCTCCTTGGTCCAACTAGACCAATCGTTTGTATCCCTCCATTCCCAGACTGCTCATGTGACTATCCAGGTAAGTCTTAAACGATGTCAGCGTGCCTGCCTCCACCACCCTACTTGGCAGCGCATTCCAGGCCCCCACCACCCTCTGTGTAAAAAACATCCCTCTAATATCTGAGTTATACTTCGCCCCTCTCAGCTTGAGCCCGTGACCCCTCGTGATCGTCACCTCCGACCTGGGAAAAAGCTTCCCACCGTTCACCCTATCTACCCCCTTCATAATCCTATACACCTCTATTATATCTCCCCTCATTCTCCATCTTTCCAGGGAGAACAACCCCAGTTTACCCAATCTCTCCTCATAGCCAAGACCCTCCATACCAGGCAACATCCTGGTAAACCTTCTCTGCACTCTCTCTAACGCCTCCACGTCCTTCTGGTAGTGCGGCGACCAGAACTGGACGCAGTACTCCAAATGTGGCCTAACCAGCGTTCTATACAGCTGCATCATCAGACTCCAGCTTTTATACTCTATACCCCGTCCTATAAAGGCAAGCATACCATATGCCTTCTTCACCACCTTCTCCACCTGTGTTGCCACCTTCAAGGATTTGTGGACTTGCACACCTAGGTCCCTCTGTGTTTCTATACTCCTGATGACTCTGCCATTTATTGTACAACTCCTCCCTGCATTATTTCTTCCAAAATGCATCACTTCGCATTTATCCGGATTAAACTCCATCTGCCACCTCTCCGCCCAATTTTCCAGCCTATCTATATCCTGCTGTATTGCCTGACAATGCTCTTCGCTCTCCGCAATTCCAGCCATCTTCGTGTCATCCGCAAACTTGCTGATTACACCAGTTACACCTTCTTCCAAATCATTTATATATATCACAAATAGCAGAGGTCCCAGTACAGAGCCCTGCGGAACACCACTGGTCACAGACCTCCAGCCGGAAAAAGACCCTTCGACCACTACCCTCTGTCTCCTATGGCCACGTTTCCAGACAGACCTCACTTTTTTCTGGTGTATTTATAATGGGATGAACCAATATACAGTTACATAGCCAGATCAATAAGACCAATCCATCTGATACCATGGCAAAGAAACTGCTGAAAGGATCGGCCGTCTCCCTAATATGGACATTTCCTTGGTGTTGACTGCACCCATTTGACCAATTTTCCAAATTGTACAAACCCAGTATCTCCAACACCAATTGGACTGGGAGTGTGTATGTGCAAGAACACGCGAGCGGGTGAAAACACTTGTGTTCAGAATGCACACAGACATGTGGATCTATCCGCCCCCCTGGAGTGTGCGTTTACACAGGTTGGGGCATGCATATTACAAATTGGCATTGGGTAGCTACCCTAACGCACTGCAAACTGAGCCAATCACAACTGTGGGTTACGAACATGCCGAAATGATTGGATGTCGCTCTGTCTGTACAAACCTCCCCCATTGCGATACAAATATAGTGTTTAGTCTGGCTGCTTTGCTTAGATCCCACAACAAAGGCTGTGTTCGCTTCTGTATCTTTCCCTGTAGCCAGCAAACAGCTTAACTTGGGAACAAAACATACAGGAGCCTAAAAAGTATTATCAGGAATTAAGAGAGCGGTGATTGGATTACCAGACAAGTCAGGCACCTGCTCACTCCTAATCCCTCCATTAAACTCCGCACCAATCACAATGATGCCAACAAATTGGAGTTGATTTGCCTGTTACCTGGCTGCAGGCACACTTAGATAATGATTGGTGTCTGCTCATACAGTGCTAGGTTATTAACCACTTATCCTAATAGAGACGCAGCCCAGCCCTACGCTCAAACCGCTGCCCGACACCCCCCACACACACCACTAACCCCCCCCCCTCGCCCCCTTCCTGCACAAGTTAACAGCAGCTTGCATTCATATAGCACCTTTCACAACAGCAAAACATCCCATGGTGATTCGCAGGAGTCTTCTGGAACAATATCTGACACCCAGCCACATAAAGAGGTGTTAGGAGAGTTTGCTGAAAGCTTGATCCAAGGGGAGAGAGGTAGAGAGATTTGGATTGGGTTGGGGTAATGATTAAAATTGAGGGTGTTCGAGGAATCCGATGTTGGGCTGGAGGAGATTGTAGGGACAGAGAGGATCTGAGGATGTTAAAATTGCTGCTGGATCGGGAGCGAGCTAGTGAGGACAAGGACAAATGACGAGCTGGGTTTGGTGAGGGTTCAGATAAAAGCAACAGAGGTTTATGATGATGAAGGTTACTGGGGTTCGGTGCCCTGTGCTTTCCTCAGTCATGAATAAGGGGTAAGAAAATGTCCCCATGATTATGTCGCATGATTTTGTCCCTTTCTCCAAAAGCCCAAAATTAGATGACAACCACCAACACCCCCCCCCCCCCCCCCCCCCCCTGTTCCCATTCATCCACCCCCTCTGGCCACCTCCTGCCCCCCCACTCATCCCCCCCTCCCCCCACCTTTATCCATCCCCTCCGGCCACCCCTGCCACCCCCCCCCCCCCCCCCCCGGCCACCCCCTGCCCCTCCACTCATCCACCCCCCCCCTGCCCCCTCCCCATCCACCCTCTCTGGCCACCCCCCCCCCCCTCCCCCCCGCTTATCCATCCCCTCTGGCCATCCGCTGCCTCCCCCTCATCCACCCCCTGCCTCCACTCATCCACTCCCTCCGGTCCCCCCTCATCCACTCCCTCCAGCCACCCCCTGCCCCCCCCACTTATCCACCCCTACACCCCCACTCACACGATCCCCTGTCCCCATTCACTCACCCCTTGCTCCACCCCACCCCGCAGCTCACTCTCCCTGCCCACCTGCCCCTGCCCCCCCCCCCACTCATCCACCCACTATCCCTGCTCACCCGCCCCCGCGCCCACTCTCACATCCCCTGTTTCCCGCCCCCCACCAACTCTTTGCACAGGTGCAATCCCAGGTCTCTCTCCCCCCCCCCCCCCCCCCCCCATTCTGGCCTCTCGAGTACCCTGGATTTTCTGTACTCCGCCACTGGTGGCCGTGCCATCAGCTGCAAATTCTGGAATTCTCTCCTTAAACATCTGTCTTTTACCTCACTTCTCCTTTAATAATGCTCGTTAGAACCTACCGCATTGACCAAACCTTCGATCCCTGCCCTAAGATAATCTGACGTGGCTCTCACCAAATGGTGGCTTGATAATGCTCCTTTCAGGCACTTTCATGTCTCCCTGTGTTCAAACCACTGTATCAGTACGAGTTGTTGTCGTTAAGTGCAGGCTATGGAGCAGACAGAGGCCAGGGCTGCTGTCCAGAGGGAAGTACAGTCATGAGGAGAGGGATAGACTCCAATACTCTGACCCTCACTGTGGCTCAATATCCAGGAGGCATAGGGCAGTATGCTCGGGCAAGCCTGGCAGAACTGGCCATTGCAGAAATAAACATTTCTGGGGTGAATGGGGGGGGGCTAAGCAAGAGGTCTCAGTGCATGATTGGCAACAAGATCTTTAACATTCTAGCAGCAAGGAACAAGCATTTGTCCTTGCAGTTGGGACGTTGGGGGGGGGGGGGCGGAGAAGAGGGGGGTAAGGTTACCCTTTTATCACCGATACAAAATTTGAAAGTGTTGCAATGTTGGACAGCTGCAGTGAGTCAAAGTGACCAGCTGAGAGCCTGCTGCACTGAGCCAACAAAGCGGCAGACATGTTGACGCAAAGATATTGCATCAGCGTCCGAACCCTTGACCGTTGGACCCCTGAAGCTCTCGACGGAGGGTCTGTTATCTGATTGGGAAGCCTCTCTTTGAAGCTCTTATTTGTACAGGGATGGTGAGGATGGGAGTGGGGGAGGGGAGGGGGGGGGGGTCGGGGGGTGTGGTGGTGGTGGTGGTGGTGAGGGAGGGAAATAAAGTCCTTTGTTGGGCCTCGGTGTTAAAGTTTAACACAGATCCTCTTTCGAGAGGCTCTCCAGAGACCCGGCTGCTGAACATTCAGGAACTCCAAGTGACTTGAAATACTGAGCAGCAAAGAACTCCCAAGAATAGATGGCAAAATGCCAAACTCCCAGTGCATCAACTGAGGGGCACATTCTGTACAGGCTTCTGAAGCTAAGGATTGAGTGCCGGTCAAGAAAACTGTCTCAGATATAAGACAGCCTCTCATATTATTGGGGTTTCTCTGACCAATGCTTAATTTGTGCACCCTGGTGGGGTTGGGGGCTCTGCCAGTCCTCTTGCGTGATTGGTAACGTTTGGGCATGTCATGTTGTGGTGTGGTACAATGAGGAAAAAGAATTGAGGGGACTTGAGTGGGGACAAGGCTGGACTCAGCAGTGAAGCAGTTCCCCATGGTCGGTGTGGTAGCATGACCCCTTTAATGGGCGATCCTTCGCAGGCCACGTGACTGGGTCAGAACCAATGGTGCGCAGGCATGCGAACCTGGGCCTATCGTGAGTGAGGGTGAGCATTCCCAGGCTGGAGGCTGCAGTTGGGAGTCAGGACGTTGTTAGGAATAGACTTGTATAGTTGTACTGTTAAACCCTTTGTTGTATATACCTCTTCTCAATCAATAAATCCTTTAGTTTGTTACTTGCCACATCGAGTCGCCTCGGATAACTACAGTAGGAGCACCAAAGCCTGAGGCCTAGCTGGTTGACAATTCAGCTGCCTTTGGAAACGCACAGGTGAAATTGGAGGGAAAGCACTTGACGAGAGGTAGGCTTAGTAATGTCTGGAGTGGGATCTGGAGGATTGCCTGAGCTTGGGATGGAGCGAGTGAGTGTTGGTACAGATAAGATCCACTTGTGAACAGTCTCAGAGAGCTGTGTAGGCTGAGCATTGAGCAACAGTGTTGCTAAGGATACTTATTGCAATACAAGGGAAGCCTTGTTAAAGACATAGGAGGGCTGAACAGACCTTGGGATGACAAGCGAGTTTCCTCTTTCCAGAGCGAGTGATCAAACATGGCACAATGTTTTCCCAGAGTTAGGAGAAATGGAAAACAAAACACAACATTTAAATGTTCTCGACAAGGACACCACCTCCCCGCCACCTTCTTATTGGTTGCAAGTGGAAAGGAACTGACTGTCCGGATTGCCCTGCGGGGATGGGGGTTGGAGCGACACCGCACGGGTCGCCCTGCCCGGGGGGGGGGGGGGGGCACACCACACCAGTCCCCCTGCTGGGGAGGGGGGGGGGGGGGGGGGGGGGGGAGGGAGAGAGAGAGGAGTGGCGCTACCGTGCCGGTCGCCTTGCCAGGAGGGGGCGAGTAACACCATGCTCGTCGCCCTGCCAGGGTGGTGGGGGGGGGGGGGGGGGGGATGGGGGGCCCGGGGCGGGGCGGGACCGGGCCGGAGGGAGGTGGGGCGGGGCCAGGGGGGGAGGTGGGGTGGGGTGGGGGAAAGAGGAAGGTGGGATGGGGCCGGGGAGGGGGGGGGAGGTGGGGCGGGGCCAGGGAGGGAGGTGGGGGGGGGGGAAAAAGAGGAAGGTGGGATGGGGCCGGGGGGGGGGGGGGGGGGGGGGAGGCGGGGGGTAGGGAGAGGAGGGTCTGGGGGAGGAGGTGGGGCCGGGGGAGGAGGTGGGGCCGGGGGAGGTGGGTCTGGGGGAGGTGGGGGAGGAGGTGGGGCCGGGGGAGGAGGTGGGGCCGGGGGAGGTGGGGCCGGGGGAGGTGGGGCCGGGGGAGGTGGGGCCGGGGGAGGTGGGGCCGGGGGAGGTGGGGCCGGGGGAGGTGGGGCCGGGGGAGGTGGGGCCGGGGGAGGTGGGGCCGGGGGAGGTGGGGCCGGGGGAGGTGGGGCCGGGGGAGGTGGGGCCGGGGGAGGTGGGGCCGGGGGAGGTGGGGCCGGGGGAGGTGGGGCCGGGGGAGGTGGGGCCGGGGGAGGTGGGGCCGGGGGAGGTGGGGCCGGGGGAGGGGGGGAGTAGGTCTGGGGGGTGGGGGAGGGGGAGGGAGGTGGGGGGGGGAGCGAGGAAGGTGGGTTGGTGCCACACCACACCTGTCGCCCTGCCAGGCGGTGGGGGGCAAACACCTCGCAGATCACTCTGAAGGGGAACAGGATTGACTGGGTCACTTGGCAGTGCAGTACTGCCTCTTGCGCACCTGCTGGGATCAGGCTCAAATCTTTCTCGCAACCCCTTTCCATGAATAGTTCTTGTATCTTGGTAGCAGTCGCTGAGGTCGGGATGTAACACGGGTGCCTGGGGGATTGGGGGCAGGCAGAGTGTCCGGAGGCTTCTGTCGAGGATAGATTTCACTCCGCAGATAGGATTGGGTTGTGGACACGCCTCATGCACCAGGCAGTCCCACCTCATCCCCCACATCATCATAATGGCTATGACTTACCAGGTGTGCCGGACTCAAACCCACCACAGCATTGAATAAAGATTTCCAAACTAACGGAGCCAATGCACCAAGCACGCTCCGCATCCTGTACATCCGCCTAAAACCTATCCAGAGAGTTCAAAATGAAAGCCTGGTGTATATATCACACTTCTCACCACCACAGCATGTCCCAAAGCACGTTATACACTGCTGTAATGAAGGGAATGTATCATAGTGATTCTATCATAGAATCCCAAGCAGAAGGAGACCATTCGGCCCGTGAAGTCTGCACCGACCACAATCCCACCCAGGCCCTGACCCATAATCCCATGCATTTACCCTAGCTGGTCCCCCTGACACCAAGAGGCAATTTAACATGGCCAATCCTAACCTGCACATCTTTGGACTGTGGGAGGAAATCGGAGCACCCGGAGGAAACCCACGCAGACACGGTGAAACGTGCAAACTTCACGCAGACAGTGACCCGAGCCAGGAATCGAAGCAGCGTCCCTGGCGCTGAGAGGCAGCAGTGCTAACCACTGCGCCACCCCTGTGACACAGCTAATTCACCCACAGCAAAAATGACACAAACAGCAAAGCAATAATGAATAAATAATCAGTTTCCATCCTGTGGGTGCAGGAACTAATATCGGCCAACAGACAATACCCCATCAGAGCCAGAGAACCCTTTGCACTTGCCCAAGGAGGCAGACAGGGCCCTGGTTTAATGACATCATTCAAAAGATAGGCCTCTGACACGGAAACTTGTTATAAAGAAGTGTCCCACTCCAACCTCTCCTCATACAGCAACCTCCTCACATTCCATCAATCAATTGAAAGAGGCTGTCAGACTGGGACAGACGGGGAATACAGGTGAAAAGTAGGGTTGCACAAAGCACAATTGTCCTTTCAAGAAGCCAATACCGGCACACACACCCCTGCCTTTCAAGGAGCCAACACGGCACCCCCCCCCCCCCCCCCAACCGAATGCCCCCTGCCTATGCTATAAGTTTCTATGGTGCTATTACTCTCCGAACTGTGCAGCGCAGGTTCCCTCAATGCTGCACAGGACTTCATCTGGGTTTTGTGCTCCAGGCTCTGGTGTGGGATTTGAACTCACGACCTTCTGACTCCAAGGCAAGAGTGCCACCCACTGAGCCACGGCTGACACTTTGAAGGGTGTTTAAGCCAGTCAGCCCCATGCTGCGCTGCAGAATACAGGCGCTTCCAACATGTCAGAAGTAGTATTGCCTTGTGTTGACAACTCATCTGTCTGAAACTGATAAGATTAATAGTTTTATTGGCTTGCTGATTACCCTTTAAGAGCCGTCATGAGGAAACACTCGGGTTTTTTCCTCTCGTCAATTTAGATAGATTTTCTGGGAAACTAGACAAGGACATGAGAGAGAACGGAACAAAAACTAGATTGATAGGGCCAGACGGGAGAAGAGGGGAAGTTTGTGTGAGCACAAATACTTGTTCAAAACTGGGCATCCATGAGGCACTGTGGGCCATCAGCAGCAGCAGAATTGTGTTTAACCACAATCTGTAACCTCATGGCCCGGCATATCCCCCACTCTACAATTACCACCCAGCCTGGGGATCAACCCTGGTTCAATGAAGAGTGCAGGAGGGCCTGACAGGAGCAACACCAGACAAACTGAAAAATGAGGTGTTAACCTGGTGAAGCTACAACACAGGACTGTGTGCCAAACAGCAAGTGATAAACAGAGCTAAACCATCCCACAACGATGGATAAGCTCTGCAGTCCTGCCACATCCAGCCGTGAATTGTGGTGGACAATTAAACTGACTGGAGGAGGAGACTCCACAGCACATCAGTTCAAAAGATAAGGCTGAAGCACTTCAACAATCTTCAGCCAGAAGTGCCAAGTGGATGATCCATTTCTGCCTCTCCAGAGGTCATGTGGAGATGCCGGCGTTGGACTGGGGTGAACACAGTTTTAACAACACCAGGTTAAAGTCCAACAGGTTTATTTGGTAGCAAATACCATAAGCTTTCAGAGCGCTGCTCCTTCGTCAGATGGAGTGGAAATGTGCTCTCAAACAGTGCACAGAGACACAAAATCAAGTTACAGAATACTGATTAGAATGCGAATCCCTACAACCAACCAGATCTTAAAGATACAGACAATGTGGGTGGAGGGAGTATTAAGCACAGGTTAAAGAGATAGAACCATAGAACCATAGAAAATTACAGCTCAGAAACAGGCCTTTTGGCCCTTCTTGTCTGTGCCGAACCATTTTTTGCCTAGTCCCACTGACCTGCACTTGGACCATATCCCTCCACACCCCTCTCATCCATGAACGCGTCCAAATTTTTAAAAAATGTTAAAAGTGACCCCGCATTTACCACTTTAGCCGGCAGCTCATTCCACACTCCCACCACTCTCTGCGTGAAGAAGCCCCCCCTAATATTCCCTTTAAACTTTTCTCCTTTCACCCTTAACCCATGCCCTCTGGTTTTTTTCTCCCCTAGCCTCAGCGGAAAAAGCCTGCTTGCATTCACTCTATCTATACCCATCAAAATCTTATACACCTCTATCAAATCTCCCCTCATTCTTCTACGCTCCAGGGAATAAAGTCCCAACCTATTCAATCTCTCTCTGTAACTCAGCTTCTCAAGTCCCGGCAACATCCTTGTGAACCTTCTCTGCACTCTTTCAACCTTATTTACATCCTTCCTGTAACTAGGTGACCAAAACTGTACACAATACTCCAAATTCGGCCTCACCAGTGCCTTATATAACCTTACCATAACACTCCAACTTTTATACTCAATACTCCGATTTATAAAGGCCAATGTACCATGTGTACATGTGTATTGTCTCCAGACAGGACAGCCCGCAAGTCCAGGAGGCAAGCTGTGGGGGTTACTGATAATGTAACATAAATCCAACATCCCGGTTTAGGCCGTCCTCATGTGTGCGGAACTTGGCTATCAGTTTCTGCTCAGCGACTCTGCGCTGTCGTGTGCCGTGAAGGCCGCCTTGGAGAATGCTTACCCGAAGATCAGAAGCTGAATGCCCGTGACTGCTGAAGTGCTCCCCAACAGGAAGAGAATTGTGTGTGCCACAACCCTGCCACAGCAACCTCTGCAAGACGTGCCGGATCATCAACACGGATGCCATCATCTCACATGAGAACACCATCTACCAGGTACACGGTACCTACTCTTGCAACTCGGCCAACGTTGTCTACCTGATACGCTGCAGGAAAGGATGTCCCGAGGCATGGTACACTGGGGAAACCATGCAGACGCTACGACAACAGATGAATGAACACCGCTCGACAATCACCAGGCAAGACTGTTCTCTTCCTGTGGGGGAGCACTTCAGCAGTCACGGGCATTCAGCCTTGGATCTTCAGGTAAGCGTTCTCCAAGGCGGCCTTCACGACACACGACAGCGCAGAGTCGCTGAGCAGAAACTGATAGCCAAGTTCCGCACACATGAGGACGGCCTAAACCGGGATGTTGGATTTATGTTATATTATCAGTAACCCCCACAGCTTGCCTCCTGGACTTGCGGGCTGTCCTGTCTGGAGACAATACACATCTCTTTAACCTGTGCTTAATGCTCCCTCCACCCACATTGTCTGTATCTTTAAGATCTGGTTGGTTGTAGGGATTCGCATTCTAATCAGTATTCTGTAACTTGATTTTGTGTCTCTGTGCCCTGTTTGAGAGCACATTTCCACTCCATCTGACGAAGGAGCAGCGCTCCGAAAGCTAATGGTATTTGCTACCAAATAAACCTATTGGACTTTAACCTGGTGTTGTTAAAACTCTTACTGTCTCCAGAGGTCCCCAGCATCTCAGATGTCAGTCTTCAGCCATTTCAATTCATTCCACGTGATATCAAGAAATGGCTGAAGGCACTGGATACTGCAAAGGCTATGGACCCTGACAAAATTCTGGAAATCCTACTGAAGACTTGTGCTCTAGAATTTGCCATAGCCCTAGCCAAGCTGTTCCATTACAGTTACAACACTGGCACCTACGTGGCAATGTGGAAAATTGGCCAGATATTACTTGTACACAAGAATCAGGACAAATCCAACCTGACCAATTACCAACCCATCTATCTACTCTCTCATCAAAGTGATTGAAAGTGTCGTCACCAGTGCTATCAAGTGGCACTTACTCATCAGTAACCTGGTCACTGATGCTCCACCAGGGTCACTCAGCTCCTGACCTCATTACAGCTTTGGTCCAAGCATGGATAAAAGGGTTGACTTGCATTCTCACACACAAGTGCCAGGCAACGACTATCTCCAACAGGAGATGATTTAACCATCGCCCCTTGACAGTCAATGGCGTGACCATCACTGAATCCCCTAGTATCATCATACTGACCAGAAACTGAACTGGACTAGCCATATAAATACTGTGCCTACCAAAACAGGTCAAAGACTAAGAATCCTGCGGCGAGTAACTCACCTCCTGACTCTCCAAAGCCTGTCCTCCATCCACAAGGCACAAGTCAGGAGTGTGATGGAATACTCTCCGCTTGCCTGGATGGGTGCAGCTCCAACAACACTCAAGAAGCTCACCATAGCAGCCTGCTTGATCACTATTCCTTCCACAAACTTCAATCCCTCCACCACCGACAAACAGTGGCAGTGTGTACCATCTATAAGTTACACTGCAGAAACTCACCAAGACACTTTCAATTGCACCTTCCAAACTCACGACTTCCACCACCTAGATGGACAAGGGCGGCAGACACATGGGAACACCACCACCTGCAAAGTACCCTCCAAAGCACACACCACCCTGATTTGAAAATATATCATCGTTCCTTCACTGTCTCAATCCTGGAAAACCCTCCCTAACAGCACTGTGGGTGTACCTACACCTCAGGGACTGCAATGGTTGAAGACGGCGGCTCACCACCACCTTCTCAAAAGGCAATTAAGGATGGTCAACAAATGCCGGCCTCGCCAGTGACGCCCACATCCTGTAAATGATTAAATAAGTGTTAAATGAATAGTGAACCATGTTTGATCGTTCACTGTTGACCACCTGATTCACCTATAGATCTCTTGACTTCAGATGGACTATCCCACTGGAGTAAGAGCAGCTGAGATATATTCTAAAAATCTGAGTGGGGCAAACTGCATTTGAATCCTAATGGTTATTTATTGTTGTGTGAGGCTGCTGCATTTCCTCCCATTTTAAACAATGGCCTGTACTTCATTCGCTGGAGTGCGTTTTCAACTGTCTTGAGGTCATGCGCCTTCGCCTGAAACATTTCCCCCAAAAAAGCACTTTGTGTGCAATAATTTACAGTGAAATGGAACTCCTGGCGTATTTCACAGGGAGTCATGGGCTCAAGGCTTTGGAGTGGGACTTGAACCCACAACCTTCTGGCCAGAGGAGACGGTGCTTCCCATAGAGTTACAACTGGCAAACGTAACAACAGATCGAATAACCTATACTTACTGCTCCAAAGTATTTTTGAGATGCTTGATCAGAAGAATAGAATCTAGAAATAGATGGCTGGGTGTTTTTCTCCATTCACTCTGAAAATGTCATCCGCCCACTATTGTACGTTGCTGAGATCCCAGTCACACCATAGCACTTGTGTCTGCCGTGGTGTAGTTAGAAACATTATGCATATATAATATATATACACATATATAAGTTGACACTGACCAGCTGCTGCACAACACATGTTTACTGGGAAGTAACTTGTAGGTTAAGGAATAACACTCACTGGCAGTGCTCAGTGCTTATCTCCCAGACCTCAGTCATGTCTTTGTCCAATTATCCCACTCTCTGCCAACAAGAGCTGCAGTCCTAAGTTTCGACTGGCATTATGTGAAGTAGCCTGATTGTGTCGGTGCTTTGCCTGGCGAGAGAGCATGTCGAGAAACTGCGCACAAGCTCCGAGAAGCACTATTGTGTGCAGTTCTGGAATCCAGTTTATTAGAAGGATGTGATAGCACTAGATAGGGTGCAGAGGGAATTTACTAGGATGTTGCCGAGGCTGGAGAGTTTTAGTTATGAACAGAGATTGAATAGACTTGGGTGGTTTTCCTTGGAGCAGAGGAGACTGGAGGAGGGCATGATTGATATAAAAATTGAGGGGCATAGATAGTGTAGACAGGAAGAAACTTTTCCCCTTGGTGGAGAGATCAATGACTAGGAGGCACAAATTTAAAGGTAAGGGGCAGGAGGTTTAGAGGGGATGTAAGGAAAAACTTCCACCCAGAGGATGGTGAATGTCTGGAACGCACCATAGAATCCCTACAGGGCACAAGGTGGCCATTCGGCCCATTGAATGATAGATAGAATTCCTACAGTGCAGAAGGTGGCCATTCAGGCCATCAAGTCTGGACCGACTCTCTGACAGAGTATTTTGCCCAGGCCTTCTCCCCTGCCCTATTCTTATCACGATGATCCTGCTCAATGCAGACACAACTAAATGTGAGAGAGGAAATGGAGATGACGTGTGTGTGAACCATCATTGACACAAAGGACTTCAATACAAGGTTATTTTATTCAGAGAAAATGCACTTCAGGTAATGAAGTGCCCGAGGCTGTCAAACTGGAGATGGGGAGGATGCAGGTTTTAGGAGTCGTGCAGATTCTGTAAAAGCAGAGTCCAGACACAATATATCTCCATCCTTCTCCTGATCCTCTTTCCCCCATAGACCTACCTTTATTGATCGATTCTTCCACTTGTGACAATCCTATTTCCTCAAACTTGTTCCTGAACCTTCTCTGCCTTTCTATCTCTCTTCAACAGCTTTTAAAACCCAACTCAAAATGCCCCTTTTAAACCAGGCTTTTGGTGATCCATTGCACTCTCTCGTCCCACCCACCCCCACCTCCTTGCTTTTCTCTCGCCATAGAAACATAGAAAAACTACAGCACAAAACAGGCCCTTCGGCCCCACAAGTGGTGCCGAACATATCCCCTACCTATAACCCTCCATCCTATTAAGTCCCATGTACTCATCCAGGAGTCTCTTAAAAGACCTTATTGAGTTCGCCTCCACCACCACTGACGGCAGCTGATTCCACTCGCCCACCACCCTCTGTGTGAAAAACTTCCCCCTAACATTTCCCCTGTACCTACCCCCCAGCACCTTAAACCTGTGTCCTCTCGTAGCAGCCATTGCCACCCTGGGAAAAAGCCTCTGAGAGTCCACCCGATCTATGCCTCTCAACATCTTATATACCTCTATTAGGTCTCCTCTCATCCTACGTCTCTCCAAGGAGAAAAGACAGAGCTCCCTCAGCCTATCCTCATAAGGCATGCCACTCAATCCAGGCAACATCCTTGTAAATCTCCTCTGCACCTTTTCAATCTTTTGCACATGCTTCCTGTAATGAGGCGACCAGAATTGAGCACAAGTGGGGTCTGACGAGGGTCTTATAAAGCTGCATCATTATCCCCGGACTCTTAAACTCAATCCCTCGATTGATAAAGGCCAGCACCCCATGCGCCTTCTTAACCACCTCCTCTACCTGCGGGGCCAATTTTAGAGTCCTATGGACCCGGACCCCAAGGTCCTTCTGATCCTCTACAGTACTCCTGTGTCTTTAAGGGAACATTTGTTTGGGTTAAAGGAACACTGTTTCCTGCCAATGCAATATGGCCACACAAGATGGCTGCCAACACAGGCACAGAAATCAATCACATCACTGCTGCACTCACAGCCTGGAACTCGAGAGTGACAGAAGTGGGGAAAGGGGTAGAATGAGGGGTGGCAATATAGTCTTCACTCTTTCAGCAATTTACATTATTGGGATAGAGAGAGAGAGTTTAGCAACACCAAATCAACATGACTGCAGCACGATATCCCACAAAGGAAAAGATTTTACTTTCCCGCCTTCAAGTCCTCTCCTTCTAACCCCCTGTAAAAGTTGTTTCTAAAATCCATCAGTGTTAGTCCTGGATAGAAATTCACAATATTCTCTCTTTTTGCTGCCAGGGACAGTGCTGCCCACTGCCCTCTATGAAGATGGAGGCTGTGCGTGTGCCCCTCCTGCCCACTGCCCCCTATAAAGATGGCGGCTGTGCGTGTGCCCCTCCTGCCCACTGCCCCCTATAAAGATGGCGGCTGTGCATGTGCCCCTTCTGTCCACTGCCCCCTATAAAGATGGTGGCTGTGCGTGTGCCCCTCCTGCCCACTGCCCCCTATAAAGATGGCGGCTGTGCATGTACCCTCCTGCCCACTGCCCCCTATAAAGATGGTGGCTGTGCGTGTGCCCCTTCTGCCCACTGCCCCCTATAAAGATGGAGGCTGTGCGTGTGCCCCTCCTGCCCACTGCCCCCTATAAAGATGGCGGCTGTGCATGTGCCCCTTCTGCCCACTGCCCCCTATAAAGATGGCGGCTGTGCATGTACCCTCCTGCCCACTGCCCCCCATAAAGATGGTGGCTGTGCATGTGCCCTCCTGCCCACTGCCCCCTATAAAGATGGCGGCTGTGCATGTGCCCTCCTGCCCACTGCCCCCCATAAAGATGGTGGCTGTGCATGTGCCCTCCTGCCCACTGCCCCCTATAAAGATGGCGGCTGTGCATGTGCCCCTCCTGCCCACTGCCCCCTATAAAGATGGCGGCTGTGCATGTGCCCCTCCTGCCCACTGCCCCCTATAAAGATGGTGGCTGTGCATGTGCCCCTCCTGCCCACTGCCCCCTATAAAGATGGCGGCTGTGCATGTACCCTCCTGCCCACTGCCCCCCATAAAGATGGTGGCTGTGCATGTGCCCTCCTGCCCACTGCCCCCTATAAAGATGGTGGCTGTGCATGTGCCCTCCTGCCCACTGCCCCCTATAAAGATGGCGGCTGTGCATGTGCCCCTCCTGCCCACTGCCCCCTATAAAGATGGTGGCCACTAACCTGGGTCTGCCATCAGCATACAAATGTGCGTGCAAGGCATTAACAGCAAACACAGCCTTAAAGGAGAGAAATAAACCCCAATTCCTGCTGCTCTTTCTTTCAGGGTTGAGCTCTTGCCATTTCCACCCAGTTTGAAACCCGATATTGGTGGGGAGGCAACGGGCCAGTGAGGGGGCAAAAAAAAGAGAGAGAGAGAGGGGAAGGTGCTTATCCGTGAGGCATTTCCTCTCGTTGACAAAGCGGCCAGTCTGGAACGGTGTGACCCTCACCTTCACATACTCCACCTCCAGCATCCTCTGCCAATCCTCCACAAAGGGGGCATATCGGCCTGTGCGCGCACAGTGGCATTTACTTCCACATACTGCTGCCTGACTATCTGTCAACCCCCTGGGGTAGGTCTGACCCGACCACTGTGAATTCAAATCAAAACAAGTCAAATCTGTTCTCTGAATATTTCCATGCTCTGAAACGGAGTGTCCTTTGTGACAATGATTGCTGATGTTTGCTGATACAGCACAATTTCAGATGCTGTCATTTATTGTCAAACTGCGCTGCCATCCAGAAAGAGGAAAGGAACTTGCATTTGTCTAGCACCTGTCCCAAAGCACCTCACAGGTCATGAAGTATTAATTGCAGTCCCTGTTGTAAGCAGCCAATTTACACGTGGAAAGCTCCCACGTCAGTAGTGACATGATAACCTGTTCTACTGATGTTGGTTGGGGGAATTAATATTGGTCAGGACACAGGGGAGAACTCTCCTCTTCTTTGTAAGAGGAAATATGCACAATGGCCAAAAGTGGAATGCCAATGTCACACCCATTTCCTGTAACATTGTAACATCACCACTATCGACATAACAGTGCACCACGCAAACGCAAAGGAGATCGAGGAGTGTCTGTCTCAAAATTCTGAAAAATGTTTGTCACATGTCATGTCGCACAGCCATACGTACAAATTTCTGTCAACTAAAGGAAGTCAATTTATCTCCAAATGATGAGTGGTTCAATTGGGCTCGAATTGACCATCGGAAGACAACAGATTTACATCCAGTGGTTTTAGGGACACACCTGAGTTATGCACAGCTACAACTTATTGGTGTCATAGAGTCATCGAGGTTTACAGCATGGAAACAGGCCCTTCAGCCCAACTTGTCCATGCCGCCCAGCTTTTACATTAAGCTAGTCCCAATTGCCCACATTTGGCCCATCTCCCTCTATACCAATTATACCCATGTAACTGTCTAAATGCTTTTTAAAAAGACAAGATTGTACCCCCCCCTCTACTACTACCTCTGGCAGCTTGTTCCTGACACTCACCACACTGTGTGGAAACAAATTGCCCCTCTGGACTCTTTTGTAACTCTCCCCTCTCACCTTAAATCTATACCCTCTAATTTTAGGCTCTCCTACCTTTGGGAAAAGATGTTGACTATCTACCTCATCTATGCCCCTCATTATTTTATAGACTTCTATAAGATCACCCTTAAGCCTCCTATGCTCCAGGGAAAAAAGTCCCACTCTATCCATATAACTCAAACCATCAAGTCCTGGTACCTTCTTACTAAATCATTTCTGCACTCTTTCTATTTAATAATATATTTTCTATAATAGGGTGACCAGAACTGTATTCCAAGTGTGGCCTTACCAATGTCTTGTACAACTTCAACAAGACGTCCCAACTCCTGTTTTCAATGTTTTGACCAATAAAACCAAGCATGCCGAATGCCTTCACCTGTGACTCCACTTTCCAGGAACTATGAACCTGTACTCCTAGATCTCTTTGTTCTGTAACTCTTCCCAGTGCCCTAGCATTAACTGAGTAAGTCCTGCCCTGGTTCCATCTACCAAAATGCATCACCTCACATTTATCTAAATTCTGCCATTCATTAGCCCAATGGTCCAATTGATCAAGATCCCGTCGCAATGCTAGATAACCTTCTTCACTGTCCACTATTCCACCAATTTTGGTGTAATCTGGAAACGTACTAACCATGTCTCCTAAATTCTCATCCAAATCATTAATATAAATGACAAATAACAGTGGGCCCAGCACTGATCCCTGAGGCACACTGCCAGTCACAGGCCTCCAGCTTGAAAACCAACCCTCTACAACCACGCTTTTTCATTTGGCATTAAGCTAATTTTGTATCTAATTGGCTACCTCACCCTGGATCCCATGAGATTTAACCTTATGCAACAACCTACAATGTGGTACCCTGTCAAAGCCCTTTTTAAAGTCCATGTAGACAATGTTGACAGCACTGCCCTCATCTACCTTCTTGGTTACCCCTTCAAAAAACTCAATTTAATTTGAGACACATGATTTTCCACTCACAAAACCATGCTGACTGTCTCCAATCAGTCCTTGCCTCTCTTAATGCCTGTAGATCCCGTCTCTCAGAATACCTTCTAACAACTTACCCACTACAGACATTAGACTCACCGATCTGTAGTTCCCAGGCTTTTCCCCGCAGCCCTTCTTAAACAAAGGCACAACATTTGCCACCCTCCAATCTTCAGGCACCTCACCTGTGGCTGTCAATGATTCAAATATCTCTGCTAGGGGACCCACAATTTCCTCCCTAGCCTCCCACAATGTCCTGGGATACACTTCCATCAGGTCCCGGGGATTTATCGACCTTGATGCGCTTTAAGACTTCCAGCACCACCTCCTCTGTAACATGTACACTCCTCAAGACATCACTATTTATTTCACCCAGTTCCCTAACATCCATGCCTTTCTCAACAGTAAATACTGATGAGAAATATTCATTTAGGACCTCACCCATCTCTTGTGGCTCTGCACATAATGACCTTGTTGATCCCTAAGAGGTCCTATTCTCTCCTTAGTTACTCTTTTGCCTTTTATGTATTTGTAGAAGCTCTTTGGATTCTCCTTTGCCTGATTAGGAGAATAATACCTCATGTATTGCGTGGTGTAACAGCTCTGCCATCTAAAACAGGGTATTGCCTGGCAGCTTTGGATGCACAATGCAGTTGGTGATGATACAAAGCTTGGTGACACAATAAACCATGAGCAGGGTAATAGCAGGTTTCAGGAGGACATAGAAAGACTGGTGAGATGGGCAGATACAGTGGAGATGCGGTTTAACGTGGAAAAATGTGAAGTGCTGCACTTTGGAGAGAAACACCATGGAGGGGCAGGATACTATTTTGAGGGGAGTGCAAGTGCAGATGGACAAGGGGTGGACACACAAATCTTTGACGGTGGCAGGTAGAGCTGAAGAATATACATGGATTTTAGTAAGGCGTTTGATAAGGTCCCCCATGGTCGGCTTATGATGAAAGTGAGGAGGTGTGGGATAGAGGGAAAGTTGGCCGATTGGATAGGTAACTGGCTGTCTGACCGAAGACAGAGGGTGGTGGTCGATGGAAAATTTTCGGATTGGAGGCAGGTTGCTAGCGGAGTGCCGCAGGGATCAGTGCTTGGTCCTCTGCTCTTTGTGATTTTTATTAATGACTTAGAGGAGGGGGCTGAAGGGTGGATCAGTAAATTTGCTGATGACACCAAGATTGGTGGAGTAGTGGATGAGGTGGAGGGCTGTTGTAGGCTGCAAAGAGACATAGATAGGATGCAAAGCTGGGCTGAAAAATGGCAAATGGAGTTTAACCCTGATAAATGTGAGGTGATTCATTTTGGTAGGACAAATTTAAATGTGGATTACAGGGTCAAAGGTAGGGTTCTGAAGACTGTGGAGGAACAGAGAGATCTTGGGGTCCATATCCACAGATCTCTAAAGGTTGCCAGTCAAGTGGATAGAGCTGTGAAGAAGGCCTATAGTGTGTTAGCTTTTATTAACAGGGGGTTGGAGTTTAAGAGCCGTGGGGTTATGCTGCAACTGTACAGGACCTTGGTGAGACCACATTTGGAATATTGTGTGCAGTTCTGGTCACCTCACTATAAGAAGGATGTGGAAGCGCTGGAAAGAGTGCAGAGGAGATTTACCAGGATGCTGCCTGGTTTGGAGGGTAGGTCATATGAGGAAAGGTTGAGGGAGCTAGGGCTGTTCTCTCTGGAGCGGAGGAGGCTGAGGGGAGACTTAATAGAGGTGTATAAAATGATGAAGGGAATAGATAGAGTGAACGTTCAAAGACTATTTCCTCGGGTGGATGGAGCTATTACAAGGGGGCATAACTATAGGGTTCGTGGTGGGAGATACAGGACGGATATCAGAGGTACGCAGAGAGTGGTTGGGGTGTGGAATGGACTGCCTGCAGTGATAGTGGAGTCAGACACTTTAGAAACATTTAAGCGGTTATTGGATAGGCACATGGAGCACACCAGGATGATAGGGAGTGGGATAGCTTGATCTTGGTTTCAGATAAAGCTCGGCACAACATCGTGGGCCGAAGGGCCTGTTCTGTGCTGTACTGTTCTATGTTCTATGTAAGTGATCAAGAACGTGTATGGGAAACTTGGCTTTGTAAATAGGGGCACTGAATACAAAAACGAGGAAGCCACACTAAAACCTTTAGAAATCACTGGTTCGGCCTCTGCAGGGGCATTGTGTACAATTCCGGGCACCACACTTTAGGAAGGATGTCAAGTGGTTGGGGAGGCTGCAGAGGAGATTTACTGGGAATGAGAGACTTCAGTTCTGTAGAGAGACTGGAGAAGAGTGGATTGTTCTCCTTCGCGCAGAGAAGGTCAAGGCAAGGTTAAATGGAGGTGTTCAAAATTGCGAGGGGTTTTTGATAGTGAGCGGAGAGAAATTATTCCCTCTGCAGAGTGGGTCAGTAAGAAGAGGTCATAGATTGAAAATAATTGACAGAGGGACCAAGGGGAATGAGGAGAAATTTATTTACACGGACGAGAGCTAAAATCTGCAATTCACATGAAAGGGAGGTGGAATCAGATCCTGTAGAAATCCTTAAGAGGCACTTAAGACATGCATTTGAACAGGGCTAATTTGCAGAGTTATTGAGAAGATGGTGCGATTGGGACTAATTAAGCAGCTCTTTCAAAGAGCTGCCACAGGTGTGGCGGACTGAATGGCCTCCTTCTGTGCTTCTGATATTGGTTCTATACCAATAGGCTTCTGGCAGTGTTATGGTATCCGACTGAAGAAACTATTGCCACCATTGTGTACCTAGATCAGTCGTTCATGAAGAGGATTCTGCAGGTTCTGCTGGCCAAAGACTTTCAGTTATAGAAGTTTGAAGCAAGGTTTCTTGGAGGGACAAGAAATGGATTGGCCACTGTTCAATTCATACTCCGCCTCAAGTCCAATGCCGCACCCCCAGTGGCTGCACCAAGGGTTGAATAAGGGCTCTGCCGCGAATGCAGGTGTGTGAAGTTCTACCTCTGGATGGTTTAACTCAGCTATGCCTGCTTGGTGGACACCAGCCATGTTGAAAATCGATCTCCAGGGCACTGAGGCAATACAACAGGGGCTGACACTAAAGTACTGGCCCAAATCTGAAAGGGGACCCCAAAATGACCCAGCTGGTATCACAGCCCAAAGAAGAGAGTGATCCCATGCTCAGGAATCATTCTCCCAAACTCCAACAGCACCTTAACAACGAGGGAGAGAGCGACTGACACTTCAGAACAAAAATGGGAAGGGAGAATTTGCACTCTGGTGGTGTATTCCCTTAACCTTCAACATCCCAGAACCATGAGAATGTACCTGAACTCACATTGGTTAACCATGGCAGTGTGTTCCCCCATCAACATCGTGTGAACCCCTTTGCAACTCCTATTCAAAGGACCTCAAAACCCTCTTAGCACCACCTTGTCCAAGATTAGCTGACTCAACTAGTTTAGGGGGAGGGAACAGACAGACAAATATCTTCAGATCTATCCTTCTGCATCTTGGGAGCAATAAACATCTGAGTCACACAGCCAAATCCTAACAGCTGCAATCTGACCTCAAAAAAACCAAATATATTGCTTTCTCTTAAATTTTTCATTTCCACCCAAACCCCTCGATTAAATTCCAATCTGCAACTCACTCCCGGGTATCTGTTATTTTATATATAAACCACCCAAACCCCGCGATTAGACCCCAGTCTGTAACTCATTCCTGGGCATCTTTTATTCTATGTAGAAACTACCTGAGTCTTTCGATTAGATTCCAGTCTGTAACGTACCCCTGTGAATGTTTGATAGGACATTGGAGAAGGGGCTTTTTTCTACATCTAACCTGTGCTGTACTTGCCCTGGGACTACTTGGCATTGGCAGGGTGGCATAATATAGGTCGCTGTACACTCACGTGTAACGCACTGTTCAATGCTGCACATTGAAATAGAATGAATCATAAAGGAAGCAGCAGTGGACACACAGATTTATACAGATTGTATACTGTCACAATGTCAGGTGCTGTATATTCAGAAAAGATAAAAGCACGCTCACAGCGTATTGGGTAAACTGCATGAAAGTGAAAGCTGTACATTTTATAAAGAATATTGGACAACAAGTGCAGCACATTTACTAAATAATATTGAGTATATACTAATAGAGAATGCACTGGAAGGGTGAGTGCTGTACATTTATACAGAAAATACTGAATGACTGAGTGCTATATCTTTATATTGAATACACACTGCTATATATTGCTACAGATTTTGTACACTGGGAGATTTTTGCAGTTGGTTCTTGGGACTGGTGGTCAGTCCTGCACTGGGATCACAGTTAGCTGTGTATTGTACCAGTCACACTGGCCCAGCGGAAAGAGACAACTGGTTAACAGAACCTGAGAGTTTAGCTGAAGTCTTTATTGGAAAGGGATGGACTGAGTCCTGGGAACCTGGAGTGTTTTTCAAAAATGCCACACTTCACACTCCCCTTTCTCCCCCTAATGCCCTGTGCTGAGGCTCAAACAGGAGGTGATTTTAATCCTGAAATGAATGGCTTTGAGTGAGTTAAAATGGGACTACTAATGTTGGGGAGGGGTGAAATTTTGGGGAAGGAGAAAAATTTTTGGGGAGAGGGGAATCTTTTAATTTTGGGGGATATTTTAATTTTGGGGAGAGAGGAATCTTTTGATTGGAGGGATATTTTAATTTGGGGGGGGGGGGAAGGGAGGAAGAGGAATATTTTGATTGTGAGGGGATATTTGAATTTGGGGGATAGGGAGAGAATTGCCCCGCGCCCCCCTGGTTCTCTCTTCCACTGGCAGGAATTTGGGGCGGGATGTCTCTGGTCCGGGACCAGGCGGGGGAGCCGCCCGAAAACAAATCGCCCCAAGTTGGGAGAGAGCAGGAAAAGCGCAGGGAAAAGGCTTTACCAGGTGAAGAGAGCTTTTCTTTTATTGTCTTTGAACCAAGTGGATCCCATGTTTGTTAACATTGTTTTTTTTTAATGCTGAAGAGAGCGACTGAGAGCGCGAAACAATTCCTGCCTTAGAAAAATAAATGTATCCCAGTCAAAGAAACTTTTTCCAGCGGAGAGAGGGATGGAAGGGGAGATCAGTCAGGGTGGCTGTGTTACTCACGGTTGTTGTAGCTGACAGGGAGCTTCATGAAGTGATGGTAATGACCGTACATGTTGCTGCTGCTGCTGCTGTCTCTCATCCACACACTCACTCATCTATCTTCATAGTTTGTTGTTGCTGAGACAGGAGGAGGAAGCTGCAGCCTCGCTGCTTTCCCGGGGATGGTGTGTGAGTGCGGCTGGAGCTGGCTGCCTATAGCTGGTCACAGCCCCCTGTGCACAGAGAGCCTCGCTCTGTCTGCCCAGCACAGCCACCCTCCAGCCCCGGCAGACCCTCTCCTCCTCCTCCAGTCTCTCTCACTGCCACACGTCAGACACCCAGCCCAGAGTGAACACAGCTCCAAACACCACAAACTCTTAAAGCGGCATTGCCTCTCAGTAACACGGCAGACAGGCAGAATGGGCTCATCTTCTGCCCCCTCCCCCGCGAGTGAGCAGGAACTGCATGCACTCTGTAGAGGATATACAGCCACCAGGGGCACGGCTGTTCGGCCCCTCCTGAGTTGGGCAACCCACACTGAGCAAAGACAACAGGCATTCTGACAATGTAGGAACAGAGAGCCCAGAGGACCATGAAACCTCAAGAACATGTAAGACCAGGCTAATCAGCCAGCCCCTCATGAGGGCACAGGAAGGAATATACAGCTTTCAGAACATGTAGGGCAAGGCTATTCGGCCTCTCATAAGGGCAAAACTGACAGCCAGCAAGCCTAAACTCTGTACCACTTGCTACTCTTAAAGGTGCAGTGTCTTTCGTGACAAAGGAGAATTTGCATTTATATAGCTTTGGCCATCCCTGGACACCACAGAGAATTTAACAGCCAATGAATTACAATGAATTGATATAATGTATGTTGAGGAAACACAGGAAACAAATTTGCAAACAACAAGCTCCCACGACGATCACAATTAGCTGTGCGTATTGTACAGGTGACACCAGTAAGCAACGATAAGATAATGACCAGATAATAGCCTCAAAATTCATCCACATATCTGACAGTCTCATGCCCGTGACTCAGACCATTATAGTCCCACATCGAGGCTGGAAAGGTGCCAACTGCCATGCTGGGTGAGAACAGGGGCATCCTTTACTGACACCTGAACTACTCTCTTTGCATATGCAAATAAGAGATTTAACATATAAACAGAACATTTCAGACACACAAGGAGGGCATTCAGCATGTCCAAAAAGAAAAACCACCCGCCTAATCCTCTTTACTTTCCTCTTGCTTTGTAGCCCTGTGCATCACGTATGTCAAATGCATGTCCAACTGATTTTTAAATGTGATGAGGGGTGTCTGCCTCGACCACCCTTTCAGGCAGTGAGTTCCAGATCCCCTCCGAACTCTGGGTGAAAAAGAACCCCCCCCCTCAACTCCCATGTAACCCTTTCACCAAATACTTTAAAGCAATGCCCATCTCTAGTTACTGACATCTCTGTTAAGGGAAATAGGTCCTTTTTATCCACTCCAGGCGCTTCATAATTTTATACACCTCAACTAAATCTGGAACACTCTCACCACTGCCACCCGCACCCCTCCCCCCCCCACCCCGCCACAAAAAAAAGCAAACAAGGCTGGGGATCAACTTAAAATCTCAAGGCTGAGGAAGACAGATTTTTGTTGGGTTAATGACGGATATAAAATGAAGGCGGTAAATTAAATTGAGGTGTAGCTCAACCATGACTTCTTTAAATGGCAGAATTGTTTTGAGGGGTTGAATGGCTTTCTTTCATCTCCTATGCTTATTTTTAATCCCACAATTTGAACTCAGAGTAAATTGTATTTTTGTGTTCTTCCTACACACCCACAATTGCCTCATTAACCCTCCCACTCCCCGAGACTGGCAAATCGAGCAGTCGCCCACAATAGTTTGGACATAATCTGGGGTCCGGTTAGTAAGGGCTGTTTATTGCTGCCTGCTGCCACCGCTGATACTCACAGAACAGCAAAACACAAAGGCATGCGATGTAACACAACCCAGCCCCAGGCCTATGTGTCTGTGGGAAGGGAACCCTCATGGGGGGTGTCAAACTGGTCCGGGAGTCAATGGAATATCCAAACGGGACACGGAGTGAGTGAGCTGTCAATTTGTTACCGCCCCTTTTACATTGCTGCCTCAAGACCAATTTCACCCAACCCCCTTCTGAGTTGTCAGCTGGGTTTTAATTTACAATTATTTTCAACACTCACTCAACTTCCTTCTAAGTAACCAGAGCTGGCTGAGAAACATAGCACCATCAAGGCCCTCTTAAAGGCACACCGTCCCCACCTAAATGTTTGGCCAGAAACCTTTGCAATCTGTCAAAACGGAAAAGCCAAAGGAACCTTGGTGTCATTCTGATTGTCAGATGTGATATTACAATTCAACACGATTCATACCAGGGTACTACACACTCTGTATCACTGCCTATGTTTCTACTGATGTCAATCCAGCTCCCTCACACTCACACAGTAACTTCTCTCCGCCAGCACACTGCGTTACTGACTGTGTCTCTACTGATGTTAATCCAGCTCCCTCACACTGTCACTCAGTAACCCCTCTCCACCAACACCCTGCGTTACTGACTGTGTCTCTACTGATGTTAATGTTCCTAATAAGCTATTGAGTTGGATGATCAGCCATGATCGTAATGAATGGCGGAGCAGGCTTGAAGGGCCAAATGGCCTCCTCCTGCTCCTATCTTCTATGTTTCTATGTAATCCAGCTCCCTCACACTGTCACTCAGTAACCCCTCTCCCCCAGCACCCTGTGTTACTGACTGTATCTCTACTGATGTTAATCCAGCTCCCTCACACTGTCACTCAGTAACCCCTCTCCCCCAGCTCCCTGTGTTACTGACTGTGTCTCTACTGATGTTGATCCTGCTCCCTCACACTGTCACTCAGTAACCCCTCTCCCCCAGCACCCTGTGTTATTGACTGTGTCTCTACTGATGTTAATCCAGTTCCCTCACACTGTCACTCAGTAACCCCTCTCCCCCAGCACCCTGTGCTATGACTGTGCCTCTAACGATGTTGATCCAACAGCCTCAGTGAGTAACACTAGATCCTGGGGAGGGGTTATGGTGGATGTAGTTCCAACAGATACCTGCAGTACAGCTATGGACCTTTTCTCCTGGATCCCCCGTGTCTGCCATTGGGATCCACGGGTTGGGGCTCAAGAACCTCGGTTAGTGAGTAGTACCCAAACCCTCAAATAGCAGCACAGCAATAATGGGTAAACAGCAATTCGCAGCTTCACCAGAGGATCTTGACTTTTGCTGCAGTGAATCACAGTTACCGATGCCTTGCAGAGAAGACTCAGTCACGAAGCTACTCTCGTGGTTACACCAGCACTGAATGGTGCTGTTCCATTTTTAATCGGGCCTACTCAAGTTTCAGGTCAGCGACAGCCTTCTGAAAGACAAACTGAGGACCATCACTGGACCATTGGCCCTCTTGGATTTCTTTCAGCGTAACATCAGCTCAAGCAGAATATAACACGTCAGAGAAAGCTACAACACCAAAGGAGGCCATTCAGCCCATCTTGCCTGTGTTGGTTCTTTGAAAAAACTATGCCATTGATCCCCACTCTTTACCCATTGCCCTACAAGTATTTATTTCAAGTATTTATCCATTTCCCTCCTGAAAGTTATTAGTGAATCTGCTTCTATCACCCTTTCAGACAGCGTGTTCCGGATCACAGCAACACAAGGGATTTCCCTCTGGTTACTCTGTCAATTAGCTTCAATCTGTGTCATCGAGCTACCTACATTTGTGACACAGGTAATAGTTTCTCCTTATTTATAATGGCTTTGAACAACCTCCATCAAATCTATCTTCAATCTTCCCTGCCCCAATCGCAGTTTCTCCACAAAACTGAAATGCCTAATTCTTGTTCCCATTCCAGAATTCCTCTCTGCACCCTCACCAATGCCTTAACATCCTTCCTGAGATGAGTTCCCAGAATTGGAGACAATACTTTGGCTGAGGCCTAACCAGTGACAGTCACGCACCAACCGACTCAAGAACAGCTTCTTCCCTGCTGCCGTCAGACTTTTGAATGGACCTACCTCGCATTAAATTGATCTTTCTCTACACCCTAGATATGACTGTAACACTATATTTTGCACTCTCTCGTTTCCTTCTCTATGAACGGTCTGCTTTGTCTGTATAGCACTAGAAATAATACTTTTCACTGTATACGAATACATGTGACAATAATAAATCGAATCAACTCTAATGGAGAAGGGGGGAGAGGAGAGGGGGAAGGGAG